>NW_017309214.1:0-31794 GCF_000935625.1 Nanorana parkeri | reverse complement strand
GGGGGGGGAACTTAAATTTTTTTTCCTTTTTTTTTTACTAAGCTTTATTGCTATCACATACGAGGCTAATAAAAACCCCCTATGTGATAGCAAAATATGTGACAGGTCCTCTTTATGGAGACTTACAGCTTTACAGAGCAGTGATGGTGGTAGGTGACAATTTACTATGCACAGTAAGGGGGACCCTTCTACTTTATAGAGTAGAATTGGGAATTCTGTCAATGTAATGGATACTGAGCTGGACAGCTGCAAGCAGTTCTGCTCTGCCATATCTCTTACATTGATGGCAGTGAAAGGATTAAGGGTTAAAAGGAATGTACTAAGAGCTGGAAGAAGGCAATCAGAGCAGCTAAACTAGATGAACAGAAACCTATTACCACAGAAAGCAAGAAACCCCAAAAGGTTCTATAAATATATCAACAGTGAAGGTCAGAACAAGTAGGCCCCAGGTGGTTGTCAGAAAACTTGGTCTGAAACAGACTAAAAAAGGTAAAAATATACTTACACCCACGAGTAAACAGGATGCGTAACATTCAGTAATTATTATTATTATTATTCAGGATTTTTATAGCGCTTTACAAAATAGTGGAGACAGTACAGTTACAATACAATTTACAGTACAATACAGTTTCAGAACAATAGGGTTTGGAAGGCCCTGCTCTATATTGTAGCTTACAATATAGTAGGAGGGGCAAGAGATACAAAAGGTGATAAATGTTTGGATTGAGTTATCGTAAGAGGTAAAGCCAGTTATGTTGCGATGAGGTAGGCTTCCCTGAAGAGATGGGTTTTTATGGATCGCCTAAAGGTGGGCAGCGTAGGAGATAGGCGGACAGATTGGGGTAAGGAGTTCCAGAGGATGGAGGACACTCTGGAGAAGTCACGGAGGCGAGCATGGGAGGAGGTAATGAGAGAGCTAGAGAGCAGGAGGTCTTGAGAGGAACGGAGAGGAAGGTTTGGGTGATATTTTGAGATGAGATCAGTGATGTAGGTTGGGGCGGAGTTGCAGATGGCTTTGTATGTTGTTGTTAGTATTTTGAATTGTATTTGTTTGGCAAGTGGGAGCCAGTGGAGGGATTGGCAGAGGGGGGCGGCAGACACTGAACGGTTGGTAAGGTGGATGAGCCTGGCAGCAGCAATCATGATAGACTGAAGGGGGGATCGCCTGCTTAGTGGTAGGCTAACAAGGAGGGAGTTACAGTAGTCGAGACGAGAGATTACAAGGGAGTGAATTAGAAGCTTTGAGGTTTCGTTTGTTAAAAAGGGGCGTATTTTGGAAATGTTATGGAGGTTGAGTCGGCAAGATTTGGATAGTGATTGGATGTGGGGCTGAAAGGAGAGCTCAGAGTCAAGGATTACACCGAGTACCCTGGCTTGATGGGAAGGGTTGATCGTAGTGTTGTTGATGTAGTCCCCATCATGTAGTGATGGGGAAGTTGGGGGAGGGAACACGGAGAGGAGGAAAAATTATAATCTCAGTTTTTGACAAATTGGGTTTGAGGTAGTGGTGTGACATCCATGCTGAGATGTCACTGAGCAGATTTGAGATATGTGTAGAGACAAAGGGGGTGAGTTGAGGAGTGGAGAGATAGATTTGGGTGTCATCGGCATAAAGATGGTATTGGAAGCCAAGGGAGGCTATCAATTGACCCAGGGAAGAAGTGTAGATAGAGAATAGAAAGGGCCAGAGGACAGACCCTTGGGAGACCCCCACAGAAAGAGGAAGAGGAGAGGAGGAGGTAGAATTGTAGGTGACCCTGAAGGTGCACTGAGATAGGTAGATGAACCATGAGAAAGCTGAGTCTTAGGCCAAGGGAATTAAGTTTATTAAGGAGAAGCGGGTGGTCAACCGTGTCAAAGGCAGCAGAAAGGTCTAAAAGTATGAGAACAGAGTAGTGGCCATTGGTTTTAGCAGTTAGTAGATCGTTTGTAAGTTTTGGAAGGGCAGTTCCTGTGGAGTGTTGCGGATGAAAGCCAGATTGTAATGGGTCAAGGAGATTGTTAACAAGAAGTTTGGAGGTAAATGGGAGCAGGGATGGGTCTCAAGTTGTTTAGACTGGTGGGCCCCAAAGATGTTTTATTTTAAATATGGGGGTTACCAGTGCTTGTTTTAGAGGGGTAGGGACGACACCATTAGAAAGGGAGAGATTGAAGATGTGAGTAAGGGAGTGTAGGATAGAGCTAGAGGGTGACCGGAGTAGTTGTGAGGGGATGAGTTCCAGGGCGCAGGTGGTTAGGCGTGTGTTAGACAAAAGAGTAGTGACTTCGTCGGTGGTAACTGGATCAAAAGAAGAGAGTAGTGAGTGTGGTGGCAGACAAGGTATGTTTGGAGTGGGGGAGGTCTGGGCATGGGATTTGGGTTTGTGCCATTGTCGCTCAAGTGCACGACTATGTCTTCTGAGTTTTCTAGTATCATCTGTCAGCCAAGGCTGTAGAGGACGGGGCCTGTGTGTCCATACAGGATGAGAGTGAGTTATTGTAGAGAGAAGTGGCAAGGTCAGGGCAGGACAGGGTTTTGAATTTGTCATAAAGGTGGTCTGTAGCAGAGTAAAGAAGAGAGGGGTTGAAGTGGCGAAGGTTCCTACAGGTGGCGGTTTGCTGGTTGAAATGTTGGGGGGCAGATGAGAGGGAGAGTGTGAATCTGACAAGGTTGTGATCAGAGAGTGGAAAAGGGGTGTTGGTGAGATTGCAGGGAGTGCAGAGGTATGAGAATATGAGATCAAGGGTGTTGCCATCAGAGTGAGTGGAAGAGTTAGTCCATTGTGTTAGGCCAAAGGATGAAGTTAGGTTGAGTAGCTCAGAGGTTGTGGTGTTACTAATATTGACAGGGACATTAAAGTCACCAAAATGACAGTGGGTGTTTCAGAGGAAACAAAATAGGGTAGCCAGGCAGAGAAGTTATAAAGGAAGTGTGATACCGGCCCCGGAGGCCGATAAATCACAGCGATCCTCAGAGAAACAGTGGAAAACAGACGTATACAATGAACTTCGAAACAGGAGAGTAATAGAGAAGGTGGTGTAGGAAGAACTTGGAATGTGCTTTGTGATGATAGAAGGAAGCTAAGTCCCCCTCCCTTGCGTCCACTGGACCTGGGTGAGTGAGTCCAGTGGAGGCCACCATGGGAAAGGGCAGCTGATGAGGTAGTGTCAGAATCCTGGAGCCAGGTTTCAGTAACAGGAAGTAGATTTAAGGAGTTGTAGATAAAGAGGTCATGAATGTAGGTCAGCTTGTTACAGACTGAGCGAGCATTCCAGAGGGCACATGAAAAGGAGGGACTGGATCTTGGGAGTGGAGATATGGGAATGAGATTAGTTGGATTGCAGCTGCTTCCAGAGGAAGATGGGTGTTTGGTATGCTGAATAGACCTAGATTGTGGGGGACCAGGATTAGGTGAAATGTCCCCGGAAAGCAGAAGCAAAAGGGTGTGTGAAGTAAGGTGATAGTTTGATTTAGAGCAGTGCACCTGCTCTAGAGTCTTGGAGGCTTTGCCAGCATGTGGGTTTATGATAAGCAGAATGGGTGCAGTAATAGGAAGAGGGCAGAAGTGAGGGTGATATGTATATGCAGTGGGGGGAGGAGAGGGGTGAAGGAATGAGAGTTTACAGATGGAGGACACTACTGTGAGAAGGAGAGGAAGAGACATCATGCTTAGGGAGATGGTAGATGAGGCAGAGTGGGAGGAGGACAGGAGGGTATAGGAAGGGGATTACTTGCAGTCTTTGAAAGAAGGCTCTGAAGATACAGTATATTGCCAAGAAATACACCTCAAAGTGCTGTTTTAAAAGTGCAACTTTTGCAAGAGCAAGGAGCAGAATCAGGGAGATCAAGGATGTGGTGTTTCCCATAACAGCAGATCTAGGGCACACCAAGACATTGCTTATGGACCATGCAGCTAAGCTAAATTATCGGAAGATTGCTTGCGCTGCAACAATCTATGACTTCATGGCTTTCCTGAGGGCTTTGAGGTCCACCAGCCAAAATATTTCCTTGAAAAATGGCTGCAACAAGTAGTGGGGGCCCAAATGTATCCTCACTTTCTGCCATCGAACAAGCCCGAGTACCGATGAGACCTCTGAACTCACCAACACACCCTCTGTTGAAAAGGCCCCTTTATTTAATGGGCAACGAAGCCATAATCTAGTCTGCAAGACAATTGAAAGAAACTATCTACAATGGAAATCACATTTTATTTATTTTGTTATTTTTCAGTCTTGTCTGCTACCACACAAAAACAATGTGCTGTATTTTTCACAGTGTAGGTTGCAGTATGATAATGTACCTTATAGCAGAATATACTGTATATTGCAAAGCTAAAAGAGTATTGGTGGGCAGGAAGACTTTTTTTTTAATGTCTTCCAAAGAGGCCACAGACTGGCTAGATAGCACTCCGGCTTTTGGCCAGTGACAACTTTACAGACAATCTTCCACTCAGGTTTCCCCTACCATTATTTTTTAGGGATTTTCTTCACACTGTGACTGTGATTTGCTTTTCCCTACCGTTATACCTTTCTGACCTCTCTCATTTATCCTCAAGAACAAACTGGGTCACCTTCTATCTGAGCGGTCTATTGGATAACACTTATTGTAATCGTAAAGCATTCTCCTGCTGGACATCTTCTACCTCCAATGTCGGAGTTAGACAATATTTAATTTTGATTGGGTTTATCTTGTTTCCCATGTTGTTATAATGATTCTTGATTTTCTATTTTTATTGAATGTATGCTTGAAGTCAGCCACTCATTCTTGAAGGCTGGGATCAGTAGAAGAGCAGCCTTTTTCATTTGTTTTACTGATGGCCTGGAATGTTTGGGTTCTGAATGATAAGGTCAAGCATTCCTTTATCTTTAACTATATTATATTACATTGTACTCCTCACATTATCCTCTTCCAGTGTTGTGGAAATTTTACTAGGATGTGTTTTTAGTGTATTGTAATGTTTTGTCATTAGTCTCTCAGTGTCTCGGTAAATAGACACTGTTGGATTAATCCATTGGAGGAGATTTCTTATGCGTGGCGGAGCAGTGTCTTCTTGGCTAATGGACGCCGGCTGGGGCCTCCCGTGCAATGAATGGATTTATTGGCTTGCGTGGATACATTTGTTTGGAACGCAGTATATGAAAGGAACGTGCGTTTGTTCTCTCTGGGGTGCCTGATCAACACGCTTGAGATAATATAACGTTGTCCCTGTGAATGAGCGCGCATGAGAATCATAGTAACGTTATGTGGCATTGATCACTGAGCAACGCTGGATAAAGTCACTCCGGTGGTCATAGATTGTTCTACTACATGTGATTGTTCTACTACATGTGATTGTTCTACTACTACATGTGTTTTGTTAGCTGGCTCCTGTTCACTTCCTGTCTGTCCCACTTCCTGGTTTGCTGGTTGTTGAAATCATCTGTTGGTTTGCCATCACTTCCTGTCTCGCTGTTTGAGACACCCCTTCCTGTCCGACAGCACTTCCTGTTGGGCAGGTATAAACAATAAACATACCTGCGCTCAGGTCTATGAGCATGGGATTAACGAACAAACATCTGTCTCCACAGACACATCTGACTCTACATGACTCTATAGAAGGGGATACTTCCAGTCCTTGCACAAAAGAGCGTAGTACAACGGGGGAAATTCTTTGTGTTTGGCGCAGCTTAATGCGACATGGATTTGTTCGTTGAACCAAGTGAATTTCCATAACACCAGGAAATGCATAATTTTTACTCCCAATAAAAGTTTTAAAGCTTAAATTGAAAATTACAATTTTTATTTTACAAATTAACCTTTTATAAAGGAGGAACCCATGAAAATGACTTTGCAGAGCATTATGGGCACAAAAGAAAAAGCAAAACAGTGGCTGCTCACTTTCTGATTGTTTGAGTATAACTCACGCCTATGACTTATTCAGCGGTGTGTGTAAATTTAAGCTCCTGCTATTTAAGCCTGTTCACGGCAAAGCATAAAGTCAGCCTAGTAAAAGGGGCAAAGTATCACTGAGTTCCACCTGCTGGCTGCAAGTGGTAAATGAAAAAAAAAACTTAACAGGTAAGTATTTTTCATGCTTTATTTTCTAGTACCGAGCTTAAAAAAAGACATGAAAAAAATTACACATTCTTTTTAATATCAAACACACATAAAGATAAGCAGTTATTAGCTATCTGAATGACAGAAAGACTGATTGTAAGATGCCTCAAAGGCGTAGATGCAAAGTCATATTTGTGTAGCAAAATATCTCCACACAATTCCCTCAATATATCTTCAATTCTGATAAGCAACAGAAATGTAAAAAACATACCTGCTATTAATATTTATGGCTCTTTACTGTACATTGGTGTGCAGTTTAGGTTATACATTCTCTAACAACTACCACAATAAAAAAAATAATTTGAAATACAGGTAAGAGAAAAGTTCACCGTGCTGCATTCTTTTTTGGAATTGAGACTCTTACACATACAGCTGAGAATCGATCTACAGTGCAATCAGGAGAACTTTGATTGAGATCAGTCTGGTGCCCATTTATCTCCAATGTTCTTCTGCTCTATGCATTGGTGATGAATTGTATGCTTCTGTGCAGCATATTGAATTCTGAATACTTTACGACAGTGATCTGTTGTCTTGTCACTGAGCCGGTTGCTGGCATAAAAAAGTGTCTGTCCTGAAGGCTTGGCAGGGTTCAGTAGCCTCAGATATACAGATTTTAAGCAAGTGTACAATTTGTTCTTATCAGTACATAAAAGCAGATTATCTAATGACTTGTTGTCAGCAGATGACACAGCACAGAGAAGATGCTGTCTATGGTACTGATAAAAAACAAGATGTCAAATAATAAAGAAACCTACAAGCCGTTTGTAAAAATTTTCTATTTATCACAGCAGTGATCTCCAATAAAAGGTTTGCATTAAGAGGACGGTAGTTAGGAGACCCAGTGAGTGTCTTTTTAAATCAGTCATAAAATAATCATGCATGCTTACATCAGGGCTTATTTGTGAACTAATCAGACAATCCACCATCAACCTTATCTTGGAGGAACAATTACTATCAGCTAATAAAATGTATCCTGGACTACTTGTCTTGAAGCTGTCCTAGTTTGCAGACTGCCCATTGACATAAAAGTATTTACCATTCCAATCATAACTGACCAAATCTAGTAGTAATAATCCTCTTGTGAGTGAACAGCTGTAGCAGGGACGTGCGGTCAGGGGAGGCAGGTGAGGCAGAGCCTCACCTAGTATTATGGAGGAAAAAGCTGTCATCTTCAAGTCTGAAGATGACAGCTTTTTCTCCATTCAGAGCGGCTTGTAACAGGTTACACCGCAGGGAAAGCCTCCCCATTGTGTAACCTGTCATGGACGGAACGCTGCCTGTTAAATACAGACGGCGCTGCATCCGGCTTTTGACAGCTATGTTAGGTTACACAGCAGCGGGCTTCCCCACTGCTTGTGTAACCTAACATAGTGAGGCAAGAGCTGAAACAGCCTCTACTCTATGTTAGAGGCTTGAGCTCCGTGGATGGTTTGGACCAATGGCAAAGCATCATTGGTCAAAGCCAGGGGCTGACTGGCAACTTTTAGCCCATGGGACAAGTACAACCCAGAGGCCCATGGTGCAGCGATTTTGCCACCCTCTGGCTCTGCCTCTTCCCCCGCCCCCACCTGCACTTTTGCATCCATGTAATGGTAGTGTGAATGGTTGGGTGATGTGAGGACTCACTAGGAAGTCCATGGAAGGGGCGACTGGCTGGGGGATGGCACTCTCCTCCTGCTGAGCTTCCTACATAGTTCTGGCCTTGCTCCGGTACATGTCCGGTACTTAGGCACTCTCACCCACTGTAGGCCGCCGGACTTCCAGGCTGTGAGCTGTTGGGAGGAAATTGGGAGGAGCCGGACAATGTCAAAGTCAGTGTTCTATAATTTCTCTCGACCCCATACATTTTCTCAACGGCGTCACTTAGGGTGGGATCTGAATCAAATGTTTTCATTACCCCCTTTCTTCATACACTTGCGCACCTCGAAGTGACGTGCTAGATACATTTCTGGGTTGAGGAAGATTATAGTACACCGGTAGCGGAGGGATGCCTCCTCGGTGCGCTACACAACCGCTGCAATCGTGGTTGTTCTGCCACTCACTCCAAGCTGTAGAGGGACTACAAATATCAGCATATTATATAGCAATGTAGATTAATACTGTGACGGACTGACCCGTCACTGGGGCTGCTGGAGGAGCCTGAGGGCTAGCCTCCTTCCTACGGACTATGGACCCAGAACTATGGAGACCCCCCTCAGACCTCTTGGGGTTACATGGAACCATTCTCCTAGGATATATGTGGAGTAGATATACTGCATGTTTCCCCTGACATTACAGGCACACACCACTGTGTTCATTATAGGCAGCAGGCTGTCTGGAGGGGCCATTGTTTGTGATGATCTGATTAAGGACATTCATTAAGTTCAAAGAGTGTCTGTGCTTAAAAAACTTCCAATGCGGCACCCGGCTGTCTGAGGGAGGGGACACACTGAACTCTAATCTGATCCTGTGAGGTATAAACTCGTGTGCTTTCTTCAATAAAGCAGATCTTGGTTTCCACCTCAACATTGGTGTTGTCTGATGATTGAAGGGTTTAGCTTTCTGTCCTAAAATATTGGTTCTGTCCAATAATTAGGCAGGTTTGGGCTGAGGACACTGGAATTCAGGTTCCAGCGGAGAGGAAGCTGATTTCTGACAGAGGCACCCAGTCGGGGTACCAGGCGGTCCGTCACAAATACCATCAGCTATAAAGGACTATAATTCCCAGCAATACATTATACAGCAATGCAGAATAATACCAACCGCTATAGAGGGTACAAATACCAGCAATACATTATACAGCAATGCAGAATGGCACCTGCTATACAGAACTACAAATCCCAGTAATACATTATACAGCAATGTAGAATAATACTTTCAGCTATGGAGGACTACAAATCCCAGCAATACATTATACAGCAATACAGAATAATAGTATATTAATTATTATTATTATTATCATTATACAGGATTTATATAGCGCCAACAGTTTGTGCATCGCTTTACAA
Source organism: Nanorana parkeri (assembly GCF_000935625.1). Classification (NCBI taxonomy): domain Eukaryota; kingdom Metazoa; phylum Chordata; class Amphibia; order Anura; family Dicroglossidae; genus Nanorana; species Nanorana parkeri. The sequence continues at coordinate 22,731 of NW_017309214.1, read as the reverse complement.
TATAAGGAAGACAATTACAATCACAATACAATTCAAGACAAGATGATAAGGAGGGCTTACAATCTGAAAGAGAGGGGCAAGTGATACATGAGGAGGTAGCTGTGTGGGGATGAATTGTTTGAGAAAGTGATTGTTCAGTGGTTACGTTGAGGTAGGATAGGCTTCCCTGAAGAGCTGAGTCTTAAGGGATCGCCTAAAGGCCCTCAGAGTGGGAGATAGACGGACAGGTTGGGGTAGAGAGTTCTATAGGATGGGAGAGACTCTAGTGAAGTCCTGGATGGTAATGAGTTTATGAGTTAAACATAACCCAACACCAATACACATTTAAGTGTGTTATACTGAGTAAACTGTTTATGAAAAGACTATCAGCACCCCCCCCCCCCCCCTCATTATCTCCCATTGTACTCTGAAGGAGCTCAGGACAATGACATTCTGGCCAGGCTTCTGCTATGGCTGTCTGGAACTCTTTCGTTGGTGGACCCCTGTGGTGTTGTGAAGACAGGATGTCCGAGGAGGGCAGGGTGGATGTGATGGGATTATATTCTGATCTGATCACTTTCTGTATAAAAGTTTGTGCAGTTGCTCAATAAATCAGAGTTTGTTTCGCCCTATCATCATTGGCTATGATCCTCCATATATCTTGACACCATATAACCAATATAAAAAATCAGGGTTTGTGATGTGCATTTAGATAAACCTACCTAAGCTACGAAACTGTGTTGCCTACTTTTGTCCATGATGAGTTTTCCAGAATTGTGTTTGAGTCAAGGAAAAGGTAATGTTTTGCTTCTCATCATTTAACTCTGGGAATAAACTTAATTTACACTTAAATGAGCAACAACAGCTGAAGTTGCAACTTAGACAGTAGAACTCACTGGATGCTCTGATTTATTGCTTAGCACTTATGAAGTTAAGGCAGTGTTATCAGGAATCTGAAATACTTAACATAGAACGCTTTATTTATTGTCTATCTGATGTGATATGACCAGCTCGCTGTAACAAAAAAAGACTCTCTCGAGTAATAACTTGTCTGCCCATTCATTAAAAACCTAATTACTCACTAATTAAAAATTAAGAACTCTGGAGATCAATAAAATGAGTTCTATTTAAAGTTTAGCACATTTGCACTTTTTCATAAAGTAACAAGATATATAGATACATTTTATGTGACTGCGTTATATGCAAGGGAGTAATAATATAATCATAGCAAGTTTTGTTGTTATGGAAATTCGCTTGGTTCAACGCACAAATCATTAAGCTGCGCCAAACATAAAGAATTTCCCCCGTTGTACTACGCTCTTTTGTGCAAGGACTGGAAGTATCCCTTCCGGAGTCATGTAGAGTTAGGAGACAGATGCTGCTTGCTTGATAATCCCATGCTTAGAGACAGAGCACAGCTATGTTTATTGTTTTATACCTGCCAGACAGGAAGCGATGTCAGACAGGAAGTGGTCTCAAACAGCGAGACAGGAAATGGGGCAAGACAGGAAGTGATGTCAACAACCAGCAAACTATTTAAAAAACCAGCAAACCAGGAAGTGATGTTAACATGCACTTCCTCAATACATAGCCAGTCAACAAAACACATTAATACAATAATCCATTACCACCAGAGTGTTCTTTATCCAGCATTGCTCAGTGATCAATGCCACATAACGTTACTGTGATTCTCATGCGCGCTCATTCACAGGGACAACGTTATATTATCTCAAGCGTGTTGATCAGGCACCCCAGAGAGAACAAACGCACGTTCCTTCCATATATTGCGTTCCAAACAAATGTATCCACGCAAGCCAATAAATCCATGCATTGCACAGGGGGCCCCAGCCGGCATCCATACATCTGCCAAGAAGACACTGCTCCACCGCGCATAAGATATCTACTCCAATGGTTTAACCCCCAGTGCCTATTTAAACCTTGACACTGAGAGACTAATGACAAAACATTACAATACACTAAAAACACATCCTAGTAAAATTGTTAACCACAACATTGTTTGGTTCAAAACTTAGTAAATTGCTTACATTTGCTGGCTATTACAGGATCCATAGTCCATGCAAACAGTAGTCTAGTAAAGAAAGAGGTCTTGTGGCTGATAGCTATGTGTGACTTGCCTTCTTCAGGAGATCCAACTGAGGATAAACCACCATATAAATATAAAGACATACCACTATAGGATGAGTACCAACTTAATTAACCAATGCCAAAATGAATAGCATTTAGGCAAAGGTTAAACCTTCATTTATATCATAAGATATAGCACTGAAAACAAAATACTTAATTTAAACTTGCTTATTTTAGATAACTCTGCCTATTGAACCATAATATTTCCCTCTGGTATAAAACCTTCTTGGGGTCGACCCCTTCTACATTCATACAAATGTCCACCCAATGCAATCTTTCTTTTTTTATGAACCAGCCTAATTGTGCCAATAAAATTCATCTAAAAAATAGAACTGTGTCTGATATAAGGTATGTAATGTAGAGCACAGGGTTGAGGGTGGAGTGATTGGGATTACAGAAAACAGAATGGAGTCCATAGAATGGAACATGCAGAACAGCATGGATTCTTAAAATTTACATACAGCACAGAGAGAGGAGTAGTCGGAAATAAAAGTAAATCATGACAATAGATTGGTTCAGAGTAAGTAATGTACAGATCAACATGGAGAGTGGAGGGCATGTAAAACATAGTTTACAGGGAACATGAACTTTGGCGGTTGCAGAGATATGGGTCTGACTCAGCAGGGACATGTCTGATCTCTGAAGAGACACCACTGCTTCCACAGAGAAAGCAAGGGTCCTTCTCTACAGCATATTGCCAGGGAACTGACTTTTCTTCTCAGGATGTGCAAAGCAAGACTTTGGGACAGGGATCAGCGACTCAATTCCTCTGGTGAGGGTTGGGGTACTGGCAGTGAGAAGGAGGAGGCGGACATGGAGCAGGCTTTCAGGGGTATGTTTCACCCCTCCCAAACCCCAGGAGTTATATGTGGGTAGAAGACACTGTTCTACTCAGTGACACTTAGGACTCTGGCTCTGGAATTTTGTGGCAAATGTGCTCATTCATGCTGCTTTGCCTGAGCAAGGCCTCCAGGATTCGGGTTACAAAGGAGAGGGACCATTACTGGTTGGCCACTCTTTTGCTTTTCAAATTCAGGGGAGAAAATGGCAAACCTTATCCTACCATCCCAGAGGGAGCAAACAATGCTCCACTTGCAAAAAGTGCTGTGGAGGAACCTCTTGGCTGCCTTACGGAGAGTGGCAGGGTTTCATTTCATGGACAACATATCCATGGCTATGGTCAGTGAAGGTAGGAGCAACATAGTCAGTGGCAGTTACAGGGCTTTAAACTCATCCTTTAGATGCACTGGCCAGCTCTGGTTGCTAGCAGTCACAAGCAGACCTGCACAACCCCCTGAAGACGTCAAGACGACGAAACGCGTAGGGGCGGGCCTATTTACACGCCATACCGAATACAAGATTCTGTTTGTGAGCTGCTTTTTATTTGCCAAAAAATTCGGATGTTCGTTGTTTTTTCGTTTTTTACAATTTTAAATAAAGCCCCTTTGTTGGAAAATACTATGCAATGAAAGGCTCGTTTCTTCCATGAACGTGGAGAAACATCACCCGCCAACCACAGACCGTAGCAAGACGGTGGATGGATGCTGCGGCTTTAGGAGCTTTTGTCTATATTTATTGACGATATATTAATTCACACTTGTATATTTATTTGGTTCACGATCAACTCACAGTCCATTGTGACACTGACACATTGATTGATTATTGTGGGCGCGGCATAATTAAAATTTTATATCATCCTTTAGATGCACTGGCCAGCTCTGGTTGCTAGCAGTCACAAGCAGTACTTAAACCTTATCACGTTGGATTACCTGTGGTCCATGTGGTGATGTGGACACTCTTTGAATATATGGGTGTCCAGGATGGGCCACTGCCCAGAGTTTGTGCAGTATATAGTTGAGCTGCTGGCTTGCCCTACAGCCAATGTGCTAGGCATTCAGCGCAGCCAGCAGTTTTGTAATAGAAACAAATCTGCCTATCCCCTGACCAACTCGCTTTGATAAAAATGAATTTGTCCTGGATCAGCAACAAGTACCAAACCCATGCAGCTGATGCTAACAATTTTTTTTTTTCTTGGACTCTGGCCCCAATAACATTATTATACTTTACAGCATTTCCATCTCCTGCCACCACCTTTTTCACCCCTCTGCTCCAGCTGGTGGATTCTCCCTCTGCGTCCTTTCATCCATTGCAGGTCTATGAAATCAAATTGGAGGGGGATCAGGTAAGTAAATGTGTTTTTACTCCAATCCCTAGACAAAAACAAGCACTTAAATGTTGCAGACGTTCCTAATAAAAATAGAGGATCCTTTTAGAATATAAGCCCTCACGGGCAGGGCCCTCCTTACTATCTTGTCTTGAATTGTATTGTGATTGTAATGTCTTCCTTATATTGTAAAGTGCTGCGCAAACTGTTGGCGCTATATAAATCCTGTATAATAATAATAATAATAATAGAGGATCATGTAAGAAATTATGAAATAACTCCATTTAGTCTAGTAGGTCTATAGATCAGTTACAAGAGAGCAATTCAATTTCTGCATTTAGGCCCTAGGGAATCACTGTATTCATATTCTATTTTCTTTCAGCTCCAGAATTTGATTATTAACATCAATGAGCTACAATCTGCTCACAAAACACGTGATTTGATTTATGTGCATAAAATGGGCATAAAAATGTGCAAAAAACGCACAAAGACGCGCATCAGAAACGCACGGAGAAACATACAAATACGCTGTCGCCTAGGTGTGACCCTAGCCTCAGTCTTCTATATCTTACTGAGTTACCTGATGATTTTGCACTCTGAAGTATATACTAGGAAAAAGGTATGCATGTTAAATCTTTTATGGCATGTGGAAGTAGAGGATAAATCTGGTGTATTATAAAGAACAACAATCTGATGAATTGTGTATAAAAGAAAAGGAACTTTTTTTCTATTGTCACAACAATATATTTTTAAATATATACTAACACATTTATTTAAAAGTTGTTTTTACAAAGCAAATCTACGTGAATCACTCTATGTTTAAAACATAGCAAGGTACCTCAGGTACCATTAAAGGAGAACTATGGGGTCAGTGTTTTTCCCCATAGTTCTCCTTAGGGTAACGGGAGGACACAAACTAGCGTCCTCCCGTTACCCTAAGCTCAGTATACCGCGAGCTACAGCTTGCGGTATACTGAGACGCCGCACCTGGAGCGGATCCCGACGTAGATGACGGGATCCGCCCAGCTGCGTGAGTGACAGCTGGCTCTGCCTACCTAGAGGCAGAGCCAGCTGTACCCGCCCCCTCCCCCGTCCGTTCCGCCAGTCAGCGCTGGCAGATCGGAGCGGGGAGAGGGGAATCCAGCCCCTCCCCCTGACACGGCAAAGAGCCGTGACAGGATCGAGAGGTGAGGGAACCCGGTATGTGTTCCCTCACCTCCCGATCTACTGTGCCGACCTGTGACAGTCTCATTGTCACAGGTCGGCTTAGAACTATGAGGTGAGTGGAAATCACTCATCTCATAGTTCTCCTTTAAAACCCTGTCTCCGTTTTTGTTGGTAATATTACAGTTCAAATTCTGAACAGGGATATAGGTAACGCCTAAACCCTCACTAAGTACCTAGGTAAGTACCTAGGTAAGTACCTATGTATCTATATCTTACCTACGTATGCAAGATTGTTATCATTATTGCAACCAGTCTAAATGAGAGAAAAAGCCTGCATGTCTTAGTGGAGGCAGTAAAGAAAGCCAAGAAATACTTGGTGTTCCTGGTTGGATTTTGGTTCTGGAGCACTGTGGATAGCTTTAGTTGCCCTTTTGTTGGAAGAGAACCTGAAGCATCAAAACAGTGGAAATGCCTGCAGAAATCAACAAGAAACACCCTATTTAATGCATTTAGCATACTCTCAGAAGGACCCATAATTAAGACATCATCAAAATAAGTTACAATACCAGGGATGGCTCCAGGCAGACTTTTCATGAATTGCTGAAATGTCTGGTGCAACAGAAATTCCAAACTGGAGCCGCTGGAATAACCGGGGTCATTCATAGCCTGTCTAGGGATTTTAGCAACCAGCTGCGCCATTAGAATTAACCGTCCTCTTCTAGTGACCCACAGAGCTGATATCCAGGCCAGAGGTATGATGCTGAATAACTTTATTAACATATTCACACTGGGAGAGAGGGTATAGGGATTCTAGACATCCAGGGTAGAACAGACACAGACTTCAGACTCACCAGTCCATTTTCAGTAATCCAGTGTGGATCCATTTGCAGCACAATTAAATAGGGCTAGGTACAGAATCTTCAATAGGAGAGACACCAGACCTGCTCCTGAGGTCCTCTATATTCCAGGCACCTCCAGCAGCCATCAGCTTCCCTGGTTCCCCTCCTCCAACAATAGTAGAGGCCTCCCCCAGCCTTGAGGCATAATAGAGCATTCTCCACACTCAGGCATTCCCATCCCCATCCCCAGGCCTATCCCAGAGGAACACCGGACAGCACCCCAACCTGAACTAATCCTTGGCTGGAACCTGACTGAGCACTTGGCAATTCCCTGGAGTATTTATGCCTTGTCGCAGCATGCAACACTGACTGTGAGCCCCAGTGATTTACTAGTGAACTGCACACACACTCACAGTGCCCCTCATTGGCTGTCCCACACTGCAGCAGAGTCACACTCCGCTCAGGCAGGTACAATCAATGCCAAAACGCCTGTAATTAACCAGATAGAGGCCAACTAAAATTCAGCCAGACTGACTACAGCACTGGCAATCACTAAATATTTAGTAGCCACCTCATAAAAGGTGATGGTGGCTACAAGTGATAATAGTCTAAGCTCCTGCAGCAGTTTCATCCACTAGCAGTTGTTTATAGGCTTGAGCAAGATCATGTTTTGAAAAAACATTACATGAAGCATGTACCGCTAATAGTTGATTGACAGATGGCAAACGTTATTGGTGCTCACAGCCTTGTTTATAGTACATTTACTCTATAGTACCCCCATATTCTGACATCATCATTAGGTTTGAGAATTGACACAGTTGTTTTTTCCCACTAAGTCTGGTGACAGCTTTAACCAGTTGACATCCGCGGTGTTAAACCCCCTTCCCATCCAGGCCTTTTTTCAGTATTTATTCCGTCATGCAGCGCTGTACTGAAATTAATTTTATACCCTTTTTTGGGGACAGATAGAGCTTTCTTTTGGTGATATTTATTCAGCACTGGGGTTTTTATTTTTTACTATATTAAGGAAAAATTACCGAAATTTAAAAAAAAAAAAACAGTTTCCCCTATATAAAATGATAAAACATTTATTATTACCCAATTTTTTGGTAAAATATAAAAGACGGGGAGTGCATGCGCGCAGCCGTCATGACAGACATCTTCTGAGACGGCTCCGCTACCCGCCTATACAAACCTCAATTAAGCCGGAAGCCTCGCGCTTTCCCACACTCCTCGTATACCCATCGAGACAGCGGAATCCTCCCCGACATAGCTGATGTCCTCCTCGGGCCCCCGGAACACACAGAAAGCCAAAATTAAGCCGGCTGCATCCAAAATGGCGACCGCAACACATTCTCCAGCGCGCCCGGCTGCCTCGGAATCCAGCAGTGAGATGGAGGAGGAAGGTCACGGAGGCAGAGAGGGTGAGAGAACTAGACATAAATCACAATCAGCATTGTTACAACGATACGAAGCTATGTTACAGAAGGCCCTACACACCACCTCCAAACAAATAACTGACAGGCTTCTGAAAGAGATCCGCGACATAGGCCACCGCACCGCGGCCCTTGAGGATCGCTGTGATGACATCAAAGCGGATCTCTCTTCCCCCTTTTCCCCTTTACCCCGTACTGGGTCCTACTTACTACCCACTTTGCCCGCCACTCATGGCCCCTTCATTGACATATCCTAGTAGTACTCATATTGTTTTGGTAGAAGCTAAGCCCATGATTATGGATCGAGTTACCCTCCTCCCCCTTCCCTCATTTTTGGATTTCCATAACCTAAAGCGCAGGATCTACATTGTTGAACCCACGGTCGAGCACATATAGGCGATCGGTGGGCTATGGACCCGCTGATCGCCTATATGTCAAACACCCAGTAATGGGTGTGTTTAATCGTCGGGTCTTTTCTGCCCGTGCGTGCCCGCTAGGGGGCGCGCGCGAGCAGAAAATAATTGCCGTCTGGAGACGGCAACCCGCAAATGCAGCAGTGCCATCCGTCCGTTTTTTTACTACGGGCGGACGGCAAGAGGTTAAACAAACCTGAAAACTTTCTAGTTCAGTTCAGATTTTTAAGCATATAGAATATAGTTAATTTCTTACCTTCATCAAATAGGTTTAACTTATGTTTTGGGCTAACTGTATCTTTAAAGCCTAATCCTTATCTCCAGAGATCAGATAACATCTGTCAAGAACTTAATAGGTCCCATTTTGACAAAATAGATACCATCTAAACTCATTTCCAGTTGAAAATGTAGTTTCTTCCTAACAGATGTTTTTGTTCATTTTTGGAAACAATTAGTAGATTACCATAAAATGTGTTATACAGTGACATCAAAAGTACTTAATAACTTTACCGTTATAGTTCCTAAGAGTTAGGCTGACCATATGTCCCATTTTTAAACGGAACAGTACTGTTATTTATTCATTTTTCTCCCATCCCGTTGTTTCATTAAAAAAACAATTTTGTCCCGTTTGCTAGGGATGTCCTGATACCAGCCCTTTACATTTTTAAACCACAGCGGCTGCTCTGTTCCCGTGCTTGCGGGGACCTCAGCAGCCTGCTGGGGACCTGGCAGTGCCTGTTTGGTTCCGTAGCTCCTCCTCCCTTTTCCCGGCGCAGACACAGCCATGGACAGCCCCACACAACACAGTACAGCCCCAGGGATGGCACCCGCCCAATCAACTCTCCACAGCATAGCCACTGTCCACAAAGCCCTGCAGAGATCCACATGCCGCCTGGGGGAGATCACAGCCTGGTGAGATGTATGGTGCTCTGGGGACATGTATGGTGCTCTGGGGACATGTATGGTGCTCTGGGGACATGTATGGTGCTCTGGGGACATGTATGGCTCTCTGAGGACATGTATTGTGCTCTGGCGACATATATCCCGCTCTGGGGACATTTATGGTGCTCTGGCGACATGTATAGTGCTCTGGGGACATGTATTCTGTTTTGGTGACATGTATTTTTATCTGGGGACATGTATGGTGCTCTGGGGACATGTATAGTGCTCTGGAGACATGTATTGTGCTCTGGAGACATGTATTGTGCTCTGTGGACATGTATGGTGCTCTGGAGACATCTATTGTGCTCTGGGGACATCTATGGTGCTGTGGGGACATGTATTGTGCTCTAGGGGATATGTATTGTGCTCTAGGGGACATGTATTGTGCTCTGGGGACATGTATTGTGCTCTGGGGACATGTATGGTGCTCTGGGGACATGCATTTTGCTCTGGGGACATGTATAGTGCTCTGGGAAATTGTATTGTGCTCTTGCAACATATATGGTGCTCTGGGGACATGTATGGTGCTCTGGGGACATGTATAGTGCTTTGGAGACATGTATAGTGCTCTGGAGACATGTATGGTGCTCTGGAGACATGTATGGTGCTCTGGGGACATCTTCTGTGCTCTGGGGACATGTATTATGCTCTGGGGGACATGTATTGTGCTCTGAGGACATGGCTCGTTGCCTCCAAATCTGAAACAGCATAATAATTAATTTTGTCCAAAACTTTATGCTGTACACATCTACTATATTGTCATAACACTTTTGTTATCTTACTTTTTCATGAATACAGAACATTAAAACTGTCCTGTTTTTGCCATTCCAGTGTACCGTTTTTGGCACAAGGAAATATGGTCAGCCTACTAAGAGTACATAAAAAGTTTTAATAATGCTGGTAAAGTTATTTGAACTGTGTCTGCCATGACTTTTGCGCAGTCTTACTGCTTTTTCTGATTAATCCTCACTTTGCAAGCACGTATATGACCTTTCTTTCTGACATTCAGTATTCTTAAAGGGAGATGCAGAGCATCTGTGCTGATCAGTTCAACCTATACATGGTTTAAATGGTAATGTAGGTTACTCTAGAGCAGGCCTTCTTAAACTTTCTCCACTCGTGACCCCTTTTTGTCCCAGGATATTTTTAAGGGACCCCCAACGTCTCCCCTCTTTCCCCCCAGCGTCGGTCGGTGTTTCTTGGTCAGTGTCTCTCTCTTCTCCCCCAGCGTTGGTCAGTGTCTCTCTCCTCTTCTTCCCCCCCTCCCCAGCATCGGTCAGTGTCTCTCTCCTCTTCTCCCGAACCCAGCGTAGCTCAGTGTCTCTCTCTTCCCCCCTTCCAATGTCGGTCTGTGTCTCTCCTCCTCCCCAACTCCCCTTCGCCGCCACCATGGACAGTGTGCGTCATTACCAACTTCTACTACTAACCCCCCTCCCCCTCCTTACCTTTACCTCCAGCAGCTGTGCTCCACTTCTGTGGAGCCTGTGGTACCAAGAGATCAAGTCACAAACCAGATCCTCTGGCCCCTCTCACCTTCCCACATATCTCCCTTCATCCCCATTAGTTTGTCCCCGGGACTGTTACTGTCACTGACTAAGAGTGACCCATCTGACAGCCAGTAACAAGAATGTGATGGCTGTCGGCAGCTGACTGAAAGTGACCCGTCAGACAGCCAGTAACAGGAGTGCGATTGTTGACAGCAATCACACCCCTGTAACGTGTACGTTTGCTTACCTGATCCCTGTTCCACCAGCAGCTGCTGCTCCAATCTTTACTGTCACTTGTGCGCTTGTTGACGGTCTCTTGGTGTCCTCTTGTGCAGGCTATCGGTCCGGCATTGTACTTCATGCTGTGAGAGGGTCTGCGACGTCGATCACAGGAGCGAGAGGGAGAAGAGACGGTGGGAGACAATCTTGTAGTGTACAGTGAGCCTGTGGTATCAAGAGATCAGGTCACAAACAAGCATTTAACCTTTGCAGCGCCAGGGGGAGCCCCACCGCAAGGGGATATTTTTGTTTACCTCAGAGGTAGATTGATTATCGCATTGCGGCCGGCTCAATTTGTTGTGGGGCGGGAGGGGATGTGGCAGTGCAGTGAATGGCACCGCAGCCACACCCTCCGGCCACACGGGAACGTATGATGGCACATCAATACCTGCGTTCCGGTCAGAAAAATAGTGCTTGCAGCATATTTTCGGTCCGGACCAGACCTCAGGCATTGATGTGCTTTGCGCATTGAAGCCAATGGCTGCGGTGCCATTGGCTTCAATGCACTACCACGCCCCCTCCCGCCCCAGAATGAAGGGAGAAGTTTAGTGATCGATTGATGTGCATTCCAGCAGCTACCGCTCTAGAACGCACCACAATTGTTGTGAATGAACCCTAAGGATTTGTCCAGCAGGCAAAATAAATTTAATTTAAAATTTTCCAGTCTGTGTCCCCCAGACTGTGCTTCAAGATCCATAGTAATTAAAAATGGTGGTGCACTCAGCACTAAAATAATGATCCCTTCCTTCCATACCCCCGCATAGGTCAGTGTGACTCCTCCGCACCCCTTTGTGCGTGCCCGCTAGGGGGCGCGCGCGAGCAGAAAAAAAATGCCGTCTGGCGACGGCAACCCGCCAATGGTTAAAGTGAAACTAAACCCCAAAACAAAAATTGAATATATTGTAGCTTACCTTAGATGTAATGGCTCCATTAGGTTTTTTTTTTCATAACATGAACATTTCAAGCAAGTACAGAAAACACCTGTTGATTTTGTCAGAAATGTAATGTTTTTTCACTTCCTGTGAGCTTTCTTGTGTAAATTTCTAATCCCATCAAGCCCTATGTAATAGAGATGGACAAAGGCAGACATACAGTCCAGCCTGGATGGCAATCATGGATTTTTCCATAGATAGATTATTTGTTGTTGTTTTTTTTAGTTTAGATATGCTTTATTTCTACAACATAAGTAGATATTGACTCATTTACGATTTGGATTCCTTCTTGTAATTGAAACCTTTGTGTAATGACAGAAGGTGTTGGATAAAAATGTGCCTTTGAGATTTTTAGTAATTGTGTATAGGTCTTGGCTTTTGAACTATCTAGTAGCTGTCAATATATAACTGCAAAAGGTTTTGCTCCACACACTGTCAGCAGCACTGCTATGTTCTTTTCAGGGTTATCAATTTTCTTGTTTCTAAGAAGTATAAGACTCTTTCTGCTTGTAAATTCCAATCATAGAACATCAACTTCTTGCACCAGAGGAGTCATCTTTGGTATTTCCAGCTATCCTGATATACTGTATATGTTCCTTGTGGGCACTTTTGTTCTGCTGCTGCCTAATCACAGCAGAGAATTATCCTCATGGCCAAAAGTGTAGAGCTCTCAGTATAGATCATACTTGATCAGATACTGGAAACTGCCTTTCTTCAGATGCCGGCTTTTCAACATGAACAATACAGCATGGTGGGAAGAACGAGAAAGAGAATGGGAGACAGAAAATAGTCAAACATGGGAGAGAACAACACAGCATCATAAATCGGAGACTAAAGCCCTCTTGTGGTACACAAGAAGGATATCCAACGAAGATAGAGACTGTGCAAGAAAACTGGTAATGGAGGTCACTGAGAGAGAGACCTGTTATCACTTTGAAGGAGTTACAGGCTCAGACTGGAGAGATTATATATACAATTGTTGTTCTGATGTTTCACCAGTCACAGGGAGAGTGACAAAAAGAAAGTCCCTATTTCACCTACAGTTTGCCAGAAGGTGTCTGGGAGTCTCTGAAATCAGCTAGTCTAAAGGGATTCTGTTTCTGTGCATTCAATTTAATTTTAGTGTATTTTATCCTAAAAAATACTGGTTTGATAAACATTTGCGCAAATACCGTGCAACATACAAAATTGCATCTAGCATCTTTTTATTCTACAGGGTCTCTGCTTTCAGAAAATATATAATTGTTTGAAGGTGAGAAGCTGTTTTCTAGCCAAAAATTCAGATTTTATTGTGTGTTTGCACATGGTAAGAAATTGCTCTGGGCAGCAAGTGGTTAATAGCTGCACCCGGTGATTTTGGAAATGTTATTGAGTAATGAATGAAATGTTGTCACTCTCCTGTATGGAGTATAGGCCAGTGTGCTCCCATTCAGCTGGCGGTAGTCAGTGCCTCTTGCTGGTCTATATACAGCAGCTCTGACCATTCAGCAGTTGATACCGGGACATCCGGTCCATGTAACTGTCACTTTTCCTGATCACCTATTACAATGTCAAAGTGGAAATTACCTCAATCGGCTGGGAAGCCTCCCAAGAGGATAATACATCTGCATGAGAGGTAGCAACTGAAAGAAAATTCATAAATCATTTCTTCCTACTTTACATTTATGCAAATCAAATTGTATGTGATTAAACTCTAATAAAACATCATATAGTACATAGATGTGTTGCTTCAGACTAGCTGATAATTGTTATATTTGTTGCATAGGGTGTATAGTTAAATAAGCAGCATTCCCCATAGAAAATAGATGTTAGGGAGTGTTGGCGAATGTTGCTTGATCCGACAAATGTGCAGGGGAATCTAACTGCAAAAAGCCCTCAAGTCAGCAAACGTTACATTCAGCACTTTATAAATATGCCCCATAGCTGCTAACCAAGCAATTCGGAAATGTAATGGTATTAAAATGACCTTTCCTCCACTTCAAAACTACACTAATTTTGACATCTTGTACAGTGAGATTCATCTTTTCCTTTTTTTCCACCTTTCCTACTTCATTTTTTTTTCTCTTTCTCTGTTATTTTTTTACTTTTCTCTAAGGCCCCACAATCTCTTTCTGTTGCCTTGTTTCCCTTCATCCCATTTCCCTTACCTACATCTGCCTGGACGTTGATCACGCTTGCGAATGGTGCCGGATTGCCGAGTCTCACAAATTCCTCTACGAGACTCATGTGATCAGCTGCGGGTCAATACAATGACAGCTGCCACCACCCGCTGCTGTTCGCAGGTAGTCTGGGTCCAGGTACAATTGTCCGCATGTAAGTGCAACATGTGCGATTACAATCAAACGGCCTGCAAGCAGCTGTGGGCAGTGACAACTGTCATTGTATTGTGCAGCACCTCCCACCCACTGCTTATTGCATGAGTATAATGGAGGAATTTGTAAAACTCAGTCATCTGGCATAGTAGCACTTAGGGTGACGTCACCAGTGGGGGCAGAGTAGCAGGAGAGTATTTTCCAGTTTTCGGCAGGTTGCCAGTGGCCAAGGCCCTACCTTTCTTAAGCGCCTTTTCCTTCCTTTTGTACCTTTAACTTAATCTTTCTGTTGAGTCTAATAGTATTCCAGTAAGTGTGTGATGAAGAGGAAATTGAAAACAAGTGAGCCTTAAGCTGGCCATACACTGTTATATTTTCTTTGTTCAACCTGCGGGTACTTGAATGCATTTGTAAGATTTGACTCCTGAGTTTAGTTTCACTAGTTTAGTCTTATTATTTAAATGTTACACCTAACATGTTATTATCCAAGTCAAAAATAGAGAACCCTGGTAGATGTTAGCCTCTGTACTTATGTCTTCTGGTGGAGGCCTCTGTACTTATGTCTTCTGGTGGAGGAATATTGTAACTGTACAGTAAGTATTCCATATTCCTTGCAAATAGAGTTACTGGTTATGTTTTATAGCTACAAGAAAAAAACCCATTTTTTTTCCCTTAGCAGGCACTGCACATATTTGGAGAAATAAGTTTGCAGTACAGGGCTACTATGCTGTGACCACAGATTTTCTGGTTCTTTTCTTCGCCATTGTGATGACTTTGGAGGGATGAAAGGTGTTAGAAAACACTAGTATAGGAAGTTAAAAGCATTTCCAAAAATAGAGACCATTGGACCTCTAGGACAACAGTTTCCAGAGGTACCTGGAGAGTTAACTTTGAATATTTGCAGTATATTAAAAGGTGTAATAACTTTCATCAAACTGATAAATAAGTGATAGATTTTGCCCTCCACTAAAGTCAAATTAAATAAATATATACTGTATGTGTATATATACATATATATATTTTTTTCCCAGACATTTCACAGGCATGCCACACCCTGATGACAAAAAAAGTAGAAGCAAAGGAGTAGAACTAACAGTATATGAAAGCAAGCCAACACAGCACGTGTTAATTTTCAAAGTAATGTTCAACCAAAATGGATTTTAGTTCCATATTACCATGCGATAAATTTGTAAGCAAAGTCAAACATTGCTTGTAACCTTTTATGAAAGGGTTAAATCCACAGATGCTTTTTAAGTCATGGTACTCAGGGCAGCCATCAGAAATTTTGGGGCCCCTTACACAGCTTTAGGCCTGGGCCCCCGGGCCGGATTAAGAGCACTACAGGCCTAGTGCTGAGAATTTTGGTGGGCCTTTTGGTGGAAAATGAAGACGATAACCAGGGCCCTCTTCCTACTGTCCGGGCTGTGATTTGTAGTCTCTCTCCAGCTTGGAGTCAGTGGTGGAGCGCCAGGGCCCGGTTGCAGCTGTTAGCCTGGTAGATCCGCCACTGACTCCAAGTTGTAGAGAGACTACAAATCTCAGCAATACAGAATACCACCGGTTATAGAGGACTACAAATCCCAGCAATACTTTATACAGCAATGCAGAATACTATGAAGCTACATACCCTGTGTTCCTCCGGGTACATGGCTTGATGTCTGCAGGGTCTCAGGAGGGCTTTGCAGGGTTTTAGGGGGGTCTGTGCAGGCTCTCTGGTGGCCAGTGCGGGCTCTCAAGCAGTGTTCATTTCATCTGCAAATTTTTTCCCCCCTGTTTTTTGGCTATTTTTCAGTGATAAAAACAAAATTAAAGAGTAGTTAATGGGACAAAAACTTCAACGTTTGTCCTACCCACTGGTGCTGGATGCTGGTCTGTGTTCCTTTCAATCCACGCTGCTCTCCCCACCTGTATCGGCAGAGGCAGTTTCAGCAGAAGAGGACCTGATGGAGAACTTTCTCCTTCAGTTCCATCCTCTGCTGATTAACAGCAGGCAGTAGCCAGCCTGCTATTGCAATTTAAAATATCCAATAGCAGGCTGGCTATTGTTTCCAGCCACTGCCTGCTCTGTTGACATTCAGCTTCCTTAGCAGCTGAAACCAGTGAAGGGCAAAGGTGACACTAGGGGTCTGAAGGACCCCTAATGTCACCTTAAAGAGAACCTATCAACTCCAATGTGCCATCACATGGGGACGGGGGGGGGGCTCACAAGCCCCCTATGTGATAGCAATGAAGTAAAAAAAAAAATGTAAAAAAAGTGAAAAGTTAATTAAAATTAAAAATTACTCCAGGGATATAAATGAAATGAGTTTGGAAATGCTAGAGAAACGCTTAAATAATACATTACACTAAAAATTAGGGATGCACCGATACTGATACTAGTATCGGTGGCGATACCAAGTATTTGGGGCGAGTACTCGTTCTCGACCAAATGCTTCAATGCCTAGCCTGATACTTCCTGTATCAGGAAGCCGGGCAGTGCGTCATTACACGCTGCCCGGCTTCCTGATTGGCTGGGAAGCCGGCTCCATGCTCCCTCGTCACGTGTGACGAGAGGCGCTCTGCCCAGCTTCCTGATTGGTCGGGAAGCTGGCCAATCAGGAAGCCGGGCGCCTCATGACAAGGGAGCATGGACCCATGGACCAGCCAATCAGGAAGCCAGGCACCTCGTCATTACACGGTGCCTGGCTTCCATGATTCGCCAGCAAGCTGGCTCCATGCTTCTCCTCACACAGTGAGAAGAAGCATGGGGACGGCTTCCTTGCTAATTGGGAAGGCAGGTGGGGAGTCTTTACACACCGCCTGGCTTCCTGAATGGGACTTCCGGTACTCGATATTCAGTATCGGCGAGTACCAGAAAAAAAATATCGGTACTCGTACTCGGTACCGAAATACCGGTATCGGTATCGGTGCATCCCTACTAAAAATAAACCTACTAGATTTTAGTCGACTAAAACAAAAATTAATCTGATGACTAAAATGCAACTATAAATAAGAATACATTTTCGTCAAAAGATTAAGACAATTCAGCGGTACACCCTTCAACACATTGGTCTTGGCCCTGTGTCATGTTAGGCTCAATGACCGCATTGCTGGCTATAGGCTTCATTCGGTCGAACATAAGGTCGCCGCATACGCATATGACCTGCTGTTTTTCGTCTCCCAGCCTCGCTCTTCCCTCCCGGGAACTTATGCAGGAGTTTAGGGACTATGGAGCACTCTCGAACCTGGCCATCAATTGTCTGCAGCACTGAATATCACGCTACCCCAGGCAGAGCTGAGCATTCTCCAGGACCAGTTCCCGTTCTGATGGGAAGAGCGCTCCCTGCCCTACCTGGGCACTTTCCTAACCCCTGACCTTGACTCGCTGTATAACGCCAATTTTGCTCCTCTCTTGCTTCAAATCAAACATGACTTGAGGAAATGGCAAGCCCTTACTGTCACATGGTTTGGTCGCTGCACCGCACTCAAGATGACCATCCTTCGTAGGATTCTGTACATAATGCAAGCAATACCAATCAGCCTCCCTCCAACCTTCTTCTCCCGCCTCCGTAGGGTGTTTCTGTCCTATATTTGGGCAAATGGGGCTCCTAGAATTAGCAGGCGCCTTCTAACGATGCCAAAAGCCTCGGGTGGGATTGGTTTGCCTGACGTCGCCCTCTACCATAGAGCTGTCCACCTTAACAGAGTAACGGATTGGTGCTGTCATTCAGCCCACAAGCAGTGGGTGCGCATGGAATTGGAGGTTGCTCAAATTCCGTTATCGGGTCTTCCGTGGCTGTCCGGCACCATGCCCCCAGGGTGCTCCCAACATCCCACGATTGGGGCTACACTTAGGGTTGCAAGGTCTCTTTTTCGGACCTCCCAGCTCTCCCCGTTTCCTTCCCCGAATACTCCGGTGATTGGGGATCGAGACTTCCCGGTGGGTCTCGAAAACAGACGCTTGCGTAGCTTAGTAGGACTCAACAAGTTTCAAATCAAAGACTTTCGGGTGGGGGGCTCTGGATGACGGTGCCCGATCTACAGGTGTTGCTAGACCCCCCTAGATGTTTGGTCTGCCTACCAGATTAGGCACTTTCTTCTAGCTATACCTGCCACACTGCAATTGGATAGGCCTTTGACTCCGTTCATTCAAGGTCCACTCAAGGTCATTTTTGGACGCGGGGACCCGGTTCGACATGCGCTGTCTCAGATCTATAAACTACTGATTACGCCTCCAGCAGAGTTTTCCCCCCAGTTCCTACAAAAGTGGAAAGTAGAATTGGGCGTTACGTTTTCCCCTCAGCAGAGAGACACCATGATACATTTTGCCCTCTTTTTCCCCTCAGCAGAGAGACACCATGATACATTTTGACCTCAAGTGTTCGGTTGCCAGCAGATTCCAGGAACAGGGGTACAAGGTCCTGTCTCGCTGGTACAGGGTGCCATGCGTTCTTCACAAGATGAACCCAGCTGTTCCTGACGTCTGCTGGAGATGTGGCGCCCCGGGGGGCACTATGCTCCATATTTTCTGGAGCTGCCCCTCCCTGTCCAGATTCTGGACAGATGTGGGTAACATTATCAATACTCTGATTACTCCAGAGCTGGAGCTGGATCCGTCGGTGTTCTTACTGCACATGACCAGGCTCACACGACGCCAATACAGAACATCTCTGGAGATCGACCCAAGCCCCGTCCTTGCGCCTATGGCTCACAAAGGTCAAAGAGATCCATCTCATGGAGGATCTCACATCCACTGTTCTTAACACGGAGGAGCGGTTTCGCACTACTTGGAGAGCGTGGGAGCACACCACCACCACTGACCCCTACTTACAGATCATGACCTCGCAGGGGTAGACTCTGGGGCGCTTTTGGAGGGAAGGACCTGTGCCCTGGACTTCTGCTAAGCCTTGGGCCACCCCAAGGGGAGCCTACGTCGGGTGTGTTCTGTTCAGGGGTGATACCAGATACTCGGATCCCTTTCTTTCACGCTCCTCTCCCCTCTCTCAGATCTACTAACCCTTACTTGCCCGATTCTTGCAACTTTACCTTTTCTTCTCCTCTCTACCTCACCCCTCGAGGTACCCGCATTAGTCGCCTTAAGCGCAGAAAGTATGATATGCGGCAGTAGCGGTGATACAGTGCTTGGGACTCAGTGCCTTTCTAGTAGCTAGCATTTCTGTATTCTACCTTAAATATGTGTTAAGAAAGGGGAGCCTTTCCCACAGCACGTATATTGTGAAATGTAAGGCGACCAACACATATGTACAAAAAATGCTATGCAGTGTCTTTGACCAGTGGCTGATATGTTGTTCTCTCTACAGGGTCATGATATATTACTGTGCCATTGAGTCTTGATATAACCCAATCTGTCTGATATTATGCCACATTATTTGATATGCTTATTCATTCATTGTAAATGAGTATTCACTGACTGCCTGCGTGCAGTCTTTTGGGATAAGTTTGAATGTCAGATTATTACTCTGTTAAATAAACGTTGATTTAAAAAAAAAAAAAGACAAAAATGAAATTCGGTGCCAAAATTAACACTGCTCTTAAGGGACCAGTGCAGTCTCTCAAGGCGGTCGGTACAGAGGTCAGTGCGTAGGTCAGTGTGACCTCTGGGCAGTCAGCGTGGCCTTTGGGCAGTCATTAATTTAAAAAGTGAAGATCCACACAGTGTGTCTGCCATTGGTAATTCATCTGATCATATTGTATGTTGTTCATATAGGATGATCAGATGCATGGCCAATGGCAGGCACAATGTGTAGATCATTATCCCCCTCACCGCCAACTCCCCCAATGGAGAATGGCAACCAGATAGCAGGGTTAGTTTGAATTTTTTTTAATTGTTTATTTTTTTCTTTATCACTATTTATTTTTTTTACTTTTTTATTTATCTTATCTTTTACTTTTTTATAATTATTTTCTTATTTTTTACTTTTTATTTAGTTATTTTTTACTTAATTTTTTTAAATGTTATCATTATTACTTATTATTTTCTACTTATTTTTATTTATTTTTTTCACTTAACTTTATTGCTATCAATAAAGTTGATAGCATTTGGAGGTGACTGGAACTCTTGTGACAGGTGAGAGGGGAAGACTGCTCTCCCCTCTGACTGTTTACATGGAGCGGCAGTGTCAATTTTAACACTGCCGCTCTGATCCCTGCTCTCCATCCTGAAGCGGCCAGCGGGGAGAGATATTCGGCGGCGGGGGGAGGATGGAGCCGGGAGGACGGAGCCAGCATAGAGAGAGGTAGCTGCGGGGGACGGCAGGGGGAGGAAGGACAGCCTGCAGTCTTATTACAAGTGATCTTGGCGACATCGCATACAAAGCAGGGCTAAATGTAGAAAACAAACTTTTAATGAACTTTTTAAATGAACTTTTAAACAAATCTGTCTTTAAATGCAGCTTACATTGTTCAGAATAGCTTGCAACGTGAAATTATAATATGTGAAAAACGTGAGTATAAACGTGTGTATAAACCTACTCCAAAGAAACAACTAGAAAGATAAGCATTATTTTTAGGCACATTGTATGAGGGACTGTTCACACCATATGCGTTCGGGCTGTGCTGGCACCCTCCCGCATCTGATGCGGCTCTTTGATCAGTGGCCGCTGGGTCCTCAAGGAGGTCCTCGATACAGTGTTGATTAGAGGGCCGCTTCTGCCTGATCCATGTTAGAGCGGCCGCCCGATGACAGAGCCGCTACTGATGCGGGCCGGCCGCGTGCAGGTGGCAGAGAGGCGGCGGAGGGAGGTAGCCACTGCAGCTACAGCCACAGCAGACCCCCCCACAACCAGGGTCCATGGAGCCCCCACTGACCACCAGGCCAAGGTAAGGTGACAAAAATTTTAAACAAAATGCGGGGACATTTTATCCATGGAAAAAAAAAATTGTTTATTTTATAATACCTGATCCCGGGATCCACCAAAGGTGCGCCTCCAGTCTCCCACGCTCAGAAGCTGCATACAGCGTGTGCTGGTCACTACTTAAACTGGCGCTCACTGTGTGCAGCTTCTGAGAAGATACACTATTAGCGTAGCAGGAGCGATGCAAAATGTGCAGCTGACCTCCTCGCTACGCTGATAGTGTATCTTTTCAGAAGCTGCACACAGCGTGCGCCGGTTTAAGTAGTAACCAGCACACGTTGTATGCATATTCTGACAGCGTAGGAGACAGGAGGCTGCACTTGTCGGTGGATCCCGGGTTCAGGTGAGTATTAAAAAAAAAAAGTTTACTTTATGTTACCGGAGACATAATTTGTCTGGGGATGCTCTCCTCATCGAACCTAATAATCGGCTAACTAATCGATTTTGAAAATAATCGTTAGCTGCAGCTCTAGATGAATGGTCACCCTACACCAGGGATCCCCCACTAACCACCAGGGAGCCTCCACTGGCCACCAGGGAGCTACCACAGAGCCCCCACTAATTATTAGGGCGCCCGCACTGGCCATCAAAGATCTTGCACTGACCACCTGACAAGTCGCATTGGCCACCTGAGAGCCTAATTAGGGAGCCGTCTCTGCTGCACCCACACGCACCCGTGAAACACTCTGGACTCCTGGTGAGAGCCCCCACAGCCAACCTGAGACCCTGGAGACATCAGGCGACGAACCCAGAGCAACAGAGTATGTAGCTTCATATTATTCTGCATTGCTGTATAATGTGCTGAGATTTGTAGTCCCTCTACAGCTTGGAGTTAGTGGCAGAACAGGATTGCAGCAGTCATACACGCGCACAGCACTGAGGAGTCATCCCTACATTACCAGTGTGCTATAAATTTTCCTCAACCGATAAATTTCTCGACCGCGTCACTTCCAGATGCGCATGTCATGAAGAAAGGGGGGTCATGAAAACAGCTGATACGGATGACTGAGCCCCACTGGAAGTGACACAGTCGAGAAAAATTATAGAACACTGACTTTGAAACTATCCAGCCCCTCCCACTATCCTCCCACAATTCAAGCAGCATGGACAGCTAGTGGGAGGAGAGCACAATCCCCCAGCCAGTCACCCCTTTCATGAACTTACCAGGAGTCCTCACATCTCCCGACCATTCACACTACCGTTACATGGATGGCAAAAGTGGCAGACGGGAGGGGAGAAGGCGGGGCAAGAGGCAGAGAGGGAGGGGGCCATGTTGCTGCACCATGGGCCTCTGGGTTTTACTTGCCCCCTGGGCTAAAAGTTGCCAGTCAGCCCCTGTACAACATGCAGTACTTTTTTAAGTGCAGCACAGTGAGACACGGTACAACCGCATCTTACCGCGGTGTGCCCGTAAAACTTAATGAAATGTCACTTGTGACATTTCAATAAAGTTCCAACAACAAAAAACCAAACAGTGCAATGTTGCTCAATTGAGCACATCATCACTGTCACACACACACACACCAGTAGCCATGCATTTGAGTGTGGCTGCTGGTGTGAACAAGCCCTAAATTGGAACGGTAACTAACATATAGGGGGGATTTCTCAAATGTAACTGCAAAGGTGGAAATACAGTTTAAAGTGGTTGCTCCTGTTAAAGGACTTACTTTATGGACTATATTAGCTTTAGGCAGGGCCAGACAGACAAAAAATAGGCCTGGGCATTTTAGACTGAGCAGATCAATCATGTGACCCCCAACAGGCCCCACCCCCTTCTTATCT
>NW_017309213.1:85718-88222 GCF_000935625.1 Nanorana parkeri | reverse complement strand
GCCGGGAGAGTGGAACCGAGCGAGCAGGGGCTCGTTACAGATGTATTGTGTTTTCTCCTCTGCAGGTGAACTGACGAACATCCTACAAGCAAGAACCGACTATGGGGTCTATTCACGAAGCTGCCGAAGGATCTGGCTGTATCTTCGGCCGATCCTTCGGCTAGCTTCGGCCCCAGGACCCCTTCGGTTCAGTAGAACTGAAGGGGTGCTGTACGGGCTATTCACAATAGCCCGTACAGCTCCCGATCATAGCCGAGCGGCTCAGTCGAGCCGATCGCATATGCATCGGCTCAGCTGAACCGTGCAGAAAGCCGAAGCTGGCTGAGCGGCCAGCCATTGGCCGGCCGACAGCCTGCTTCTGACAGCTGGGCGGAGGCAGCCGTGATCTTACGGCTGGCTCTGGCCACTTTCAGAGAGATCAGCTTCCCTAGTTGCTAACCAGGGACACTGATCTCCAAACAGCTAACTCTCCCGGGCACTCTGGAGGCCTCCCGCTCCCGGCCGCCAAGGAGAGAAACCCCGCTGTGTCTTTTTTTCTTTATTCTGACACGGAGCGATGTCGGAATAGAAAAAAAAATTCTCCCATTGAAAAGCATTGGGACATTACTATTGGCTATTTCAATAGAAATAGCCAATAGTAATGTCCCAATGTATGCCGCTCGGCGGCATTCGGCTATTCACTCACTGCTGTTCGGCATCTTTAAGAATAGCCTGAACAGCAGTGAGAAGCTGTTGGATCGGCTGAGTCGAACTCCTTCTGCACTTCGGGTCAGCCGAACAGTGTTCGGCTCACTTCACTTCTGATCGGTCATTCACTCGGCTGCCCTCGGCAGCTTCGTGAATAGACCCCTATGTTTTTCTGATTTGCACCACAGTGGTATGTTGCCATTTTTTGGTTTGACCACTAGGTGGCAAACTAGTCAGGGAAGGACTTCTGAATCTTTAGATTGTCATTGCCTTACAACTGTGATGTTGTATGAGTTGCAGTCTCTAGGGGGTGTTGCGCATACAGATGTGTTACTACTATGCTGTGTGTGTTTCTTACAGATGCAGATGCACCATGAGGAAAATAATGACCACTGCACCTTTGTTGTTACAATTGTATTACTTCATTATTGAAAGTTCTACTACATTTAGATAGTGATAGGAATAGGATGGGTTAGATAACAGAAACTGACAGTGAGTTTATTTTTGGTAAAGTGTGAAAAAGAAAATAAATATCAGTATTATGATTTCTTTGCATTTTTTGGTGTACAATGTACTGTATAGCCTTTTGCCTTCCCTATACCTATCCATATCAGTACATCCGCTCTCATGCCTGAGAGCTATAGGTAGACTCCGGGACGTAGTCTAAATTGGTGGGGGAAGTGTGTAGCACCTTGCTAAAAAGCAGTGCTAGATCATATCTATATTCTATGTTCAGTTCAACTGTGACAGAACAATCTGTGAAGCTGTGTCTGCCTGTGGGTGGGTGTGTGTGTTACCACACAGGGCAGAACAGCCAATGAGAATTGCTATGTGCATTTATGTCTCCCAGCCAATCACTGAAGGACAGTAGCAGTGATGCATGCTGGAGAGGAGATAAATGCTGAGTGTGGCTGATGCAACAGTCTCTTCCCCTCCCCAGGGCCCTCCTGGCCTGGGACAGGATGCTTGCTGCTGAAGAGATAGAATGGACTAGGCCTGAGCCTGGGGCCTAGGCCTGGACACTGGGGCCTGAGCCTGGAGGCCCAGTGGTCAGCCACTCATGTCTGAAGTTGAACCTGACAGAACCCTGAAGACCCTTGACAGTACTGCTTGCCAGAAGTTCTCCACACAGATTGCCGATACGGCTTAAAGGTCCAAGTCTGTGGTGGCAGCAGATACTTTGCTCTGTTTCAAGTACAAGGAGTCTACCTTCATCCTGGATGTGCTTGACCCTCCCCCTCTCTCCATGGAGTTACAGCAATAAAAGAGAATCATCTTGGAGCTATTGTCTGGACTTCAATCTGTCGGTAACCGCTGGAGGTGCTGAGTGCTATTGGGGCAGCCGTGTGTTTTAATAATCCCTAGACAGGCTATGGAAGACCCGATCATTCAGCGGCTCCTTCGGGGGTGAGCGCTACAGTATATACCCACTAGCTCCGCCCAATTGTTTACATTTTCCCGGCAACTGTCAGAATGCCATTCCGCAGCAGGAGTTTGTCGTGAGCGGACGGGTCAGCGGACGTCATTTTTTCTTCATTGTTTCTATTTATTTTATCTTGTTTTATTTTTAATTTTGCCAAGTCGTTGTCATTGTCATGATTGATCCGGGATGACGCCGCTGGATACATTTTTTTTGTATATACAATAAAAGATTTGTCAAACGCCTTTGTTGTGTTTTTCTTTCAATTAAAGTTTTTTTTTAACCAAAAGTCTTTTTATTTTACAGCTGTGTATTTAACTTTTGTGCTGCCCTAGGCAAGGCAGCAATGCCCCCCCCCTCCCCCCCCGGACTGAGCAGCTGCTTCTCGTCGGACAGC
>NW_017309213.1:74793-85700 GCF_000935625.1 Nanorana parkeri | reverse complement strand
GGGGGGGGGAGGGGGGGAATCTGCCGCAGACTTTCTACTTCTCTTGTGCTGAATCGCTGCACTCTCGGGCTCGGGATATGAGAACCAACACAGACACAAAGGTGTGTGGAATCCGCTCCATATGAAACATTCATTCAGTACAGGGTAACGGGTATACAGAGCGAGCATGGGGGCGGGGACTCAGCATCAACCAATCACATATAAGAGGAGCAACTTCTGCGTACGAAAGTGAAACTTGAGCTAGATAACAATGAACAATCATTTCCTGTGAAGGTCACGTGTTTTCCAGTAACTGGAAACTCTCCATGTTGTCACAGATTAACCCCTTCATGACTGAGCGAGTTTCCAGTCTCTGCTCATAAATGACGGACACGCCTGTTACATTGTTGCTGTGTGATTCTTCCACGTCAGTCATATACTTTCTTACTAAATGTCCCCGCACATGTTATATGTTGTATGTTAGAGGACATGTCCCCGCACACATGTTATATATTGTATGTTAGAGGACGGATCGGTCGATATAATTATATCCAACGCCTCACTTAGTTCAAATAAAATATAAAAAAAATGAGGAGAAAACATAAAGAAAACACTTT
Source organism: Nanorana parkeri (assembly GCF_000935625.1). Classification (NCBI taxonomy): domain Eukaryota; kingdom Metazoa; phylum Chordata; class Amphibia; order Anura; family Dicroglossidae; genus Nanorana; species Nanorana parkeri. The sequence goes on along the minus strand of NW_017309213.1, from coordinate 85,104 downwards.
TTTTACAAATTTTGATTATTATTACCATATATGCCGGCATATAAGACGGGTTTTTAGACCCAAAAACACTGCCCAAAAATCGGGGGTCGTCTTATACGCCGGGTAAACTTCGGTATACTGTATGTAGCTGAAGGACGCAAGACGGAGGACACAGCGGGATCGTGGACAAGGTAAGAGACTGTAATCCCGAGTGTGGCTCGGGGTTACCGCTTATGGTACTGAAAATTAACCCCAAGCCACACTCGGGAATACCGCCATGGAGGTTAGTGGGTGCATTTAAACATTATTTTGTGCTATACTCGTCTTATACGACCAGTACAGCCCAAAACCTATATTTTAACACAAAAAGTAGGGGGTCGTCTTATACGCCGGCAAATACGGTAATAGGGATGTCCCGATACCAAAGCTAGCATCGGAATCGGGCCCGATACAGGGGATTTTGACAAGTACTTGTAGTAATGCCCCGATGCATAGCGCCGATGCTTGCATTGATTTTTTTTTTCTCTGCCTTCCGTGGTGCCTCACGAGGTGCCGAATTATTTTCCTCACATGTGAGGACGTAGTCGGCTCTGAGTGGCTGAGTGGAGGAGCGTTGCGTCACTGCTGTGGGCGGCGCTCCAGGTGCGGCGCCGCCCACAGCAGTGACGCAACGCTCCTCCACTCAGCCACTCAGAGCCGACTACGTCCTCACATGTGAGGAAAATAATTCGGCACCTCGTGAGGCACCTCCATTGAACAGGCGCCTGTAAGCCTTTTATTACAGCGCATCATCGCCTGTTATCCTATTCCTTTTGTTAACGAAGTACAGTGCGGCCTCGCTTTGGTAAAATTCTCATTAATGTGACATTGCAAGATATCATTGTGACGGACTGCACCGTCACTGTGCTAGTTGGAGGGGGCTGCAGGCTGGCCTCTTACCCACCGATTATGGCCCAGCAAGAGAACAGGAGATTTTGGGGCTAAATGTACATTTTATATGCAGATAGTGACTGTTGTCCTCAGGGAAATATATGTTATAAAATGGTGGAGGACAGGGATTTGGCCACATGGTTTGTCTACTCAAAATGGAGACTTAATTAAGTGGAGTCAGTTGTATATAAGTTGCATAGCTTCCCCCCACCTCCCACCTGTTATCTGATACTCAGCCTATTGCACTGTGTCATCTGTTATCTGTGTTTGTCATGAGGGGGAGGGGAGGGGTTGTATCCCTCCCAGTGTCTCAAAAGTGAATGTCCTTTGTTTAATAAAGCAGTTGCTCTTTTTATGTTGAACCTTCAACATGAGTTTTGCCTCGTGATTGGGGGTTAGGGGCTGGTTACTGCCAATCTGCTGGCTGAGAGTGGGGTTTGGCGGGCAGGAGACGCTCTTTGGCGGAGGTACCCAGTTGGGGTACCCGTGGTCCGTCAGAATGCCAGAGGTAGCCAGCCGGCTGCTGCTCTATATCGGTAGTTTTACGTTTCCATAGAGCTAGGTAAAATATTGAAGAAGTATTATAAGAACTGTTTCAAAAATGTTTGTATAAATGAGAAATGATAATGATCTGTATTTTAGAAAGCAGAATTATATTGGCAATTAGTGATGAACAAGTCATTCATTGTGCCAGCAGTTTGCCAATCTGAGTTGACCTGGGTTTAAAATTTGCAAACCTATTATTATTCTTTTTTTTAAGTAAGTAATTTTTATTGAAGAATTTTCAATAATATAAGCATACAAAGCAGGCTTAATCGCAGAATTATAACAGTGTCAGCGACTAGAAGTCCCGTAGGATATAGGTAAGTAAGAATACATTACAATATTCAACAAGGAATAGTACAAAGAATCCAACAGACAATAAACAATAAAATGTAACACAGACATAGCGCATGTATTACACTGATTCATTTGTGGAACCTTTGCACATACACCGGGCTTGCCTACACCCCAGGTGTAATGGGTAGCTGACTTCATGCCTAGTAGGTAGACCTGGTAGCGAGTGGATCGGTGTTAAAGGACATTCAGGGGTCCCAGAGTTGAGGCAAGCTTCGCTTCGAGGTACCATTTAGTGTCTTTAAAGAGGGACATCAACTCTTGGAGCTTTACTAAGGGCAGCTCCCAGCTTACAAACGGGGTCCAGGTGGAGAAGAACCTGTCAGGCTGGGTTCACACCTTGGCGTTTTATGTATGCGCGTTTTACGCGCGTTTTTACCAACGTTTTTCAGGCTATTGTGAAGCGTTTTGTACATTATAAAACGCGCATTTTACGCGCGTTTTTTGATTGACTACACAGGTGTCCAATGAAAATGAATTCCTGGATTTTACGGCTGCATCCAATGGGAAAAACTTCCTGATTCGTAGCATTTCCTTTTCCTGTTTCTTTGTGTGAAAAGGACCGTGTGCCGTGTGATTTTTCTTTGTTGGAGAGGAGAGTGTGTTGAGTGGAGCTATGGATCTTGTGAAGCGACGACGAAGTGCAGCAGTCATTGCAGCAGTGCAGCTTATTCATTTGAGGAGAAAGAGACAGAGCAGGCGAGGTTCTGGGTCCATCCTATCATTGCCAACCGCACACAAAGAGGCCAATTTTGGGCGATGTATGAGAACCTCCGTGGCCATGAGGAGAAATTCTTTTCGTATGCACGCATGTCCATAAACAGGTTAGTACACATGCAATGCTTGTTGATTATTATTGATAGAAATGCTAATGATAACAAATGAAGTTAATTGCTATTTTTGACCACCTACTTTTTTATATGTTACAGTTTTGATGAGCTGCTTCGTTTGATGTCTGTCCATTTGGAGCGCCAGGACACGTTTATGAGAGACTGCATTCCACCAGCTGAAAGATTAATAATTACTTTGCGGTAAGTTTGTATGTGTTTGTTATATGCATGTTGATGTGTGACCCTGCTACATATGTGTACCACAACCATAACTTAAAAATAACATAACCTTTTCAAACATAACCCAAAAAAGACACACGCATTGTAAAATATTATAAAATCTTAGATTTATGAATAAAAGTGCTATAAAAATTCAAAGATTTAAAGCCAGAACAGCAGCCAAAGGGGAGCGGCACTTTTCCTGCTCAACTGGGGCTCAACATACCCAAAACTGAAAATGGTGCCTATAAACAAACAGCGGGAATACGGGACTTTGATTGCCAAATTTGTTTATAAATTTTGATAATTTGGGAGCTCAAAGTTTGGCTCGTCCACCTGCATGTCCTCCCTCATTCCACGTGTGGGAAAGCCAGCTGGTATATGTGTGGTGGGGGTGGAGCTACGTGCCAGGCTGGTGGAGGGAAAAATATATGGGGAATGTGGCCGTGGGTGCCATGTTTCAGGGTGGTGCATGGGTGTGTGTGGGTATGTGTGGGTATGGTTGGGGCGTGTGTGAGTGCATGGTGGTGACATGCTGAGGTGGATGACTGATTGCTGGGGCCGGTGTAGGTGCAGTGTTGTGGATAGTCGTCGGGGTAAATTTCGGAGTCAATGACTCTGGTGAGTGCGTCCCGTATTGCCTTCTGCCTGTTTCCAGTTTCTTCTCCAAGCTGAGCAGGAAAAGTGCGGATTGTGACAGTTGGGGTACAGGATGGGCGACCGAGTCGAGGAAATTTATAAGTCTGTCCTCCTCGCGTTCACTTCTCTGTCTCCGGGGCCTGAGCACTGTCCTCCTCCGTACAGCTAGCCTGGCTTGTGGGGCAGACGGGGTAGGTGTCACTGCTGCTGCTGGTGGGGCTGCTGGTGGTGGTGTGCTGCTTGGGGGGTGTGGGCTCTGTGGTCCTGGAGAGAAGGACGGCTCAGTGGCCTGTGTTGAGTCCTCGTCGTCCTCTTCTTCCTGCCTCTATTATATGAGGTCACATATAAAGTATAATGACCTCATGTAAAGTATAATGGCCTCATATAATGTATAATGACCTCATATAAAGTATAATGACCACATATAAAGTATAATGACCTCATATAATGTATAATGACCTCATATAATGTATAATGACCTCATATAATGTATAATGACCTCATGTAAAGTATAATGACCTCATATAAAGTATAAATAATGACCTCATATAAAGTATAATGACCTCATATAATGTATAATGACCTCATACTACTACTACTACTACTGCAGACATGACCCATGTTACATCTACAAATCGTTTAGCTAATAGCTGGCTATATGTGTGGCAATGCAGTATGTCATAATGCTGCTTACTGTGAATCGCTCCAGCACTTGGCGAACGAAAATCCGCGTTCAACTACGTCTTTTATCCGACCAAATGATCGTTCATCGGGCGGAGAAACACTCACCACGCGTGCCACTGAATTGAATCAGACGAAGGAGGGCGCGCAGTCTATGAGTCAGCATATGTATACACGCCCCGTAATGACGTTGCATACGTCCGCAGGGTCCCCTCTCCGCGGCGCCTGTTTTCGAACACGCCCTGTGACGTCAGCTGTGACCGACCAATTGGTCGTTGTAATTGCGCCCATTAACGTTTGAAGATGGAGGGGCCGTCTACATCGCAAGACAATACTACATATGCCACAGCACCCCGAAACATCAGCAAACGAGCCTCAAGTATGAAGCTGGAGGAAATGGTGGAGTTGGTGTGGATCATGGAACGACTGGACTACGACTGTGTCGAGGAGATATCACCACAAGAATGTCCACAAACATAAGATCCTGCAGAAGATGATATCTCTAATCGAGAATAAATGGGGTGTGAAGAGGTCGGCAGAGCAGCCGAGGAAACGTTGGTGTGACCTCAAAAAACGTGAGCCAAAGCAGTTAGCTCACATCCACAAAATACTCCAAAGAAGTAAGTACTATGATCAGCAACATGCTGGCCTCGTGTTCTTTGGTTCATGCATTGCACTAGGCCCGGGCCTGGAACTGTGAGGGAGGGTAGAGATCTGATACTAGTGCATTTACCCCTTCTAGCTATTCAAGTGCTCCATTGTTCCAATGTAGAACATCTCACCATATGTACTCTAGACATATCACCATGTGCACTCAACAAGTTGCTTGCTATAGTGCTACTCCTGTATATGTTTTTAATGTATGGCATTGTTTGGTGTTATAGGACATGAAGGTCACGGAGATGATGCCCCAGCTGCAGGGGAGAGTCAGGCAGAAAGCCTGGCCACGAATGTTTCGCCCCCTAGGGCCTGGCCAGGATGGCACAGGTGTCTTTTTTCCATTGGATTCGGACATATCCTCTAATGGTAAGTTGCGTTTTAGCATTGCATGCCGTTCTGCATTGTGCTGATATTATTGTTGCCGATCCAGTAATGTCGCAATGTTCTTTGCCCTAGTGCAATCCAGCCATGACCCCAGTGATGAGGATATAGGGGAGGAAGATTCGGCACCTATGCGGAAAGTGCCTTATGGTATTAACTGTTCCTGCAATGCTTAATAACACACATTGGGGGGAATTCATCACAGCACTTGCATGGAATATATTTGCACCGGATTTATGACGCGAGTGCGATGTTGTTGATAAATGAGGTTTAATAGACTCCAGGAAAGTAGACTTGTAACTCCGGGCACAAAGCGTAACTGTCGCATCTTGAAGAAGTGGTCATGGGGACTTAAGTTGCGAGTGTTTTCTTAGGTGATGCTCCAGCTTCAGACAGCCCAGAACAAGTGCAGATGAAACACGTGCATAAAAGCAGCTACAGACATGCAGTTGGGAAAGTAGTGCAGGCGCTGAAGAAAACAGGGGCACGTGTTACAAGACAGATTTGCGCATTCAAATAAATGATCTTAAGAGGCTCAATCTGTGGCAAGTGCTTTGATGCATTCCCCCCATTATCTCGCAAAACACACAAACACTGCCTCTCTCATTTGTACATTCACAGTGCCCAGTGCCAGTCGGTTCTCCTGGACGGCGCAGAAAGGGGACATGGCAGTATCGGGAGGCGGCAATATTGAAGGCTGTGGTATGTATTTACTAATACATGTTCAATGATAGCGTTCTACCATATTTATTCAATGACACCTATGCATTTGCGGGCCACTTCATGGAACATGATGTGGGTGAGTCTTGTGGAGAGGTATGTTAGCCCCTGGACATGGGCTCATGAGGCCCTGATGCTTTAGCTGGTATGTGATGATGCACAGTAGTGTAGTTGTAGTGAAGGTCTGGAGTACGACAGATTCAGGATCATACAATACTTGTTATCATACATCATGCCATGTGGAGATGTGCTTCATGCATGACATATCAAAGGAGTAATCACCTGCTCATGTGTTCGGAGCGTGCTGCTGTATGCTAAAGGTGGCCAGTGAAAGCACAAATGCATAAGGGAAGCATTATTTTAATCCCCCCCCCTCCTCATGCCTTGGAACATTTTATTACAGAGGAAGATGTGGAGGTCATTGTGGTGGATGAGGATGACAGTGGGCCTCCATCAGTTGCAACTTGCAACACATCGTGTGGTATGTACTATTATCAATGAGATGTTAATATTGTTGGGTGACGTTTAGATTGTTAATATGTATCTTTATACATCATGCATTCAATACAGATGAGGATGTGGACGTGTGTACACTGGCCAATGAGCAGAGCGCCATTGACGAGAGTCCATGTAGCAGTGCTTCACCAGGTATGTATACTATGTCAGTGGTCCCCAACCCCCGGTACCGGTCCGTGGATGAAATGGTACCGGGCCGCCCAAGGAACATTAAATTATTTCCATTTTATTTACTGTGGTGTATTTCTCTCGGGTTTGTCTGACTTTCCAGGACGAGAGGTTAACCGGGGAGCTGAGAGACGTCACCTAAAGCCGCACCAATACCGCGCATGCGCAAAATATGGTGATATCGGGGCGGTTTTAGGTGACGTCTGGAGCTGAGCGGCTGCAAGCGGCGGTGTGTCCTGCTGCGTGTGGAGCACAGTAAGGTCACACTTTGGACATGTGATGCTTTGAAGATGATGTACCTCCTCACTGCACAAGTACACGCAAGTCAGGGTCCATGGACAGGAGGGAGGGGGTGCGTGTAGCATGTCAGCTGTGGCCTTATGAGGGAGACGGACATTTGTTTCTGACATCTGCTTGGGGGATAGGGTATCACATGTGTGCAGGGGGGATTGTAAGGGGGCTTTTAAGTGTATGATATGTGTGGTGGGGTGGAGCTGGCCCTATATTAGTGGTGCTTTTGGGATTCGGGGGTCACTACATTGTCTGTAACACAAACACCATTGCCCAATCTGTCTTTGACATGCTTACATGCCAATTCAGTTAAATACATATACCTCCTGGCATCATGGTGCATAGCATCTATGGTTATGAATTTTGTGGGTCACATTGGATCTCCTTCCTGAGTCGAATACATGTGATATGTATATGGCTGAGCAAGGGGATCATGTCTGACCTGTGTAGGGTCAATTAAGGGATATTTAGCACAATGCTGTAGGCTTATGTTGGGGTGTCAATCTTAACATGGTATTACCCAGCAACATACCCAAAGGACCCACTCAACAGTAGACATGTGCACCAGCAAAAAAATTGTTTAGTTTCGTTTTTCGGGTCCGAAATTAAATTAGTTTCGGACGAAATTTGTTAGCAGTAGTCCTGCCGAAATTCGTTTATGGAAAAAAAAAGAAAACTTTAGCCATTACTCTCCCTGCCCTGGATTAGAACCTGCGACCTTAACAATGGCAAACCTGAGCTCTAACCACTACACTATAGCCTCTGTACTTTTAACCAATGAGTTGTTGTAGAGGGAAAATGTTGTCATTTTTCCCCCCTAATGTCATTTTGCTGCAACGAAATTCGTCCAATAACGAATTTCGGGAAATCGGGAATTTCGGATTCGTTTGCATTCGTCTTAGCTGTAATTCGTATGCATCCGAATCTCCAAAAATTAGTCCGAAACGAATTTCGGAACGAACCGAATCGCACATGTCTACTCAACAGCGGGGATGCCTTAACAACTTCATCAACATCCCCCTCTGCGATGTACTCATGTTTCTCACATGCATCTGTATGTTGTGCTGGATGCCAGGTGCTAACACAGCTTCTAACTTTCTCATTCCTTTGAAGGACACACTTCCAACTACCTGCCAGATGCCATCCCTCGGGGCCGACTGTGTGCGGTGGTCAGCCGATGCCGGACGATACTCGATGATATCTGTGATAATGTCACTGAATTAGGAAGGTCCCTGGGTGACCTGGCAGAGGAGATACATAAGTTATGAGAGTTTTAGCTTTGATGAGCCTGTTGTGATGTGTTGCCATGTTGGCTTTTATTTAACCCAAACATAGAAGTGTGCGCAGGTTGCACAGGGTTTTTATATATTAATAAATAGTTTTATACAATCCTCTTGCATTTGCCTCTATTTTGTACAAATGAAGAGTTTTGAGTGGAGCGGGAGACATATGTTATACGTAGCGGGAACCCATATTTCACGTGATGAACAGGTATTGCCATGAACTGGGATGTGCAGGTGTATCCATATTTGTACATGAGGGGGGCGAACGAGATAGACCATGACAGGATCACCAAATACTGTACATGACTATGTCACTGTGGAAATGTTGCACATAACACACTGGTGGAAATTCAGATCAGCAATTGGCACGATTTGAGCCTCTTGCGTAATATTCTTTGGATGCTGATCTGTGTTGTAACATGTTCCCCTGTTATCACTGGAGTGTACAATTGTTTTTATACGGCACATGTTTTGGCTCCCTGTTTGGCACAAGTTCTCTTGCGAGCGTGCAATAGTTTCGCAACAGCGTTGTGTGCCTTGTGTTTTCATGTGTACTTATTCTGCCCCGTCTGTAACCGGAGCATCACATGACTGGACAATCACAACATATGATTTCCCCAGTGACCACTTCCTCAAGAAATGACAGTTCAGCCTTTTGCTCCCAGTTACAAGTCATTATTTCCAAGCGGCTATTAAACCTCATTAATGATCAGCATTCCACTAGCATCATTCATAGGGTGCTGATATGTTCACAGCAAAGTTCACAATAGCGCAATGACTATGATAAAAACACACAAATAAGTGTCAACTATAACCTCACTTTTATTATGAACGCCTACACTGCATTAATGAACATGATGGGAATAACCTAACTCACGTGTAACAACCACCTTGCTAAATGCCACCCTTCTTATCATTTCATATCTCTATATGTAAGGACACGTTTTGGGCAACATTGCCATGGTGTGGTGAACAGAATATGTGGGTGGAACAAAAAGCAGTTTGAAGCGTCAAGGATTTCTTGGTTACGGGGAGGACAATATTGTTTGCTGTGAACATTTCGCATACACATGTAAAACATTTACAGAGCCTCTTGCGGACGTGTTTGACATATTTCGTCCAGATGTCCAGGGCAATGTGCTGGAGGAGAGAAGGATGCTTGGCTGTGGTCCAGTCTTCCAACATCCACTTCCGTATCGGGATTATCAGCGCATGCCTGCTGCAAATCGTACGACTTTTGACGGACGACAACACACCGTACGATGGTCGTACGACTAACGCGAGATTTTCCAACATGCTTCAAAGTGGAAAGTCGTACGATTGTACAGTACTGGCGGTCGCACACTGCCCACACACCTTGCGATTATCAGGAAGGAAAGTCCATCGCATATGATTATCGCAAGGTGTGTGGGGACCTTAAGAAGGGAATTGTCTGATTTGACCTCTTGCTGGGGTCTATCAATAAGGTGAGCACCCCTATATCTGGTGTGGTGCACGTGGTGAAGGAACAAGAAATATTCATCACTATTGCTATATTTGGACGTTTTTGCAGATTTATGAAGATGTAGACTTTACACCTGATTGATTTTTTTCACTGACATTTGTTTGAGTCACTGTGTGTTTTTATACTCTTTATATCTGATCATTGTTCGGCACATTTATTTATTCATTGACCACACACACGCACACATACTGATTACAATGCTGGCTGTCATTCAGCATACTCTGAACTGCCCACAAAGTGACACAATTGTCTGCCCGGGGCGGCCACAGTTTGACTCCACTCAGTACAACAAATACAAATAAACATTGCAACATTTATACAACAAAGGTCGGCTTTGTGAAGCCGGTTAACTTGCAGCTACAGACCCAGGAAACCTCATGGCATGGAGAGTACGGTAAGCAAAGGGTTACCTACCATGAGCCTTGTGTCCGTGTCCTGGGGTCCTGATCTGGATCATTCAGCTGCACAGTTTCCGCACTCTCTCCCGGCTCAGGACTTTGCCAAGTTGTCTGTTGTATACAAAGATAGCCCCTCCCCCTCTTTTATGTGTGAATAATCACCAATCCTTCACCTGTATCTGACCAAACATACATCTATGTGTACATGTATCTGA
>NW_017309213.1:29563-71661 GCF_000935625.1 Nanorana parkeri | reverse complement strand
CCTCAGCATCTATGACGCTCCCATAGTATCCATGACGCTCCAATAGCATCCATGACGCTCCCATATTATCTATGACGCTCCCTCAGCATCTATGACGCTCCCATAGTATCCATGACGCTCCCATAGTATCTAGGACGCTCCCTCAGCATCTATGACGCTCCCATAGCATCCATGACGCTCCCATAGTATCTATGACGCTCCCATAGTATCTATGACGCTCCCATAGTATCTATGACGCTCCCATAGTATCTATGACGCTCCCATAGTATCTATGACGCTCCCATAGTATCTATGACGCTCCCATAGTATCTATGACGCTCCCATAGTATCTATGACGCTCCCATAGTATCTATGACGCTCCCATAGTATCTATGACGCTCCCATAGTATCTATGACGCTCCCATAGTATCTATGACGCTCCCATAGTATCTATGACGCTCCCATAGTATCTATGACGCTCCCATAGTATCTATGACGCTCCCATAGTATCTATGACGCTCCCATAGTATCTATGACGCTCCCATAGTATCTATGACGCTCCCATAGTATCTATGACGCTCCCATAGTATCTATGACGCTCCCATAGTATCTATGACGCTCCCATAGTATCTATGACGCTCCCATAGTATCTATGACGCTCCCATAGTATCTATGACGCTCCCATAGTATCTATGACGCTCCCATAGTATCTATGACGCTCCCATAGTATCTATGACGCTCCCATAGTATCTATGACGCTCCCATAGTATCTATGACGCTCCCATAGTATCTATGACGCTCCCATAGTATCTATGACGCTCCCATAGTATCTATGACGCTCCCATAGTATCTATGACGCTCCCATAGTATCTATGACGCTCCCATAGTATCTATGACGCTCCCATAGTATCTATGACGCTCCCATAGTATCTATGACGCTCCCATAGTATCTATGACGCTCCCATAGTATCTATGACGCTCCCATAGTATCTATGACGCTCCCATAGTATCTATGACGCTCCCATAGTATCTATGACGCTCCCATAGTATCTATGACGCTCCCATAGTATCTATGACGCTCCCATAGTATCTATGACGCTCCCATAGTATCTATGACGCTCCCATAGTATCTATGACGCTCCCATAGTATCTATGACGCTCCCATAGTATCTATGACGCTCCCATAGTATCTATGACGCTCCCATAGTATCTATGACGCTCCCATAGTATCTATGACGCTCCCATAGTATCTATGACGCTCCCATAGTATCTATGACGCTCCCATAGTATCTATGACGCTCCCATAGTATCTATGACGCTCCCATAGTATCTATGACGCTCCCATAGTATCTATGACGCTCCCATAGTATCTATGACGCTCCCATAGTATCTATGACGCTCCCATAGTATCTATGACGCTCCCATAGTATCTATGACGCTCCCATAGTATCTATGACGCTCCCATAGTATCTATGACGCTCCCATAGTATCTATGACGCTCCCATAGTATCTATGACGCTCCCATAGCATCCATGACGCTCCCATAGTATCTGTATATTGATGCTCCCTCAGCATCTATGACGCTCCCATAGTATCCATGACGCTCCCATAGCATCCATGACGCTCCCATAGTATCTGTATATTGATGCTCCCTCAGCATCTATGACGCTCCCATAGCATCTATGACGCTCCCATAGCATCTATGACGCTCCCATAGTATCTATGACGCTCCCTCAGCATCTATGAATCTCCCATAGTATCTATGTATGACGCTCCCTCAGCATCTATGACGCTCCCATAGTATCTATGACGCTCCCATAGCATCTATGACGCTCCCATAGCATCCATGACGCTCCCATAGCATCTATGACGCTCCCATAGCATCCATGACGCTCCCATAGCATCTATGAATTCTCTCCATGTATCTCCAGAGCAAGGTGAGAGCGAGTTCTATCCCCCATAGACTTACATTGAGTTCTAAGTTCGAATTAGAACCGAACACGGTGGTGTTCGGCTCATCCCTACTGGCTACTACTAATGAGATAAGAAGATACAGTTCTAATGATACAAGAATGCCGCTGTGAACAAGTGAAAGCCGTTCCGGGCAGTTTATTCAGAACCTCCTAAAAACACTTTTACTTGTTCCAAATATTAACTACGTACCAACCAAGAATCAGAGAAGATTATTTCTATCAGACCGGATACAGTGCGAGCACAACTAAATGTAAGTAGTCGCTCCTCATAGGGCGAGGTGGCTGCATTATGATGACCAACTATGTGCATTGCTGTAATCTTCATTCTTCATGAAGGAAGAAATGATGGTGAAATGGTTCCAGCGACTCCTCATAGCCAGTCAGCCGGGATATGGTGAGATAAGAGGAGGAGGAAGAAGGTGTATCAGGAACGTTGGCAGATAACTGGATGGTCGGCACCTGGGAGGAGGTAGGTGATGAGGGCTTTGGGAGTCAGTCATCTACCTCCTGGCTGTGCAGTGGTTGGATTGTCCGAGGAAAGGTGGACGTGACCTGACTCTAGTGTGTGGTGTGTGGCTGAGGGAACAATGTGTGGTTGGGACCCGTCAGCATGGCAGGACCTCTGGAAGGAGTCAGGTCTAGGAGGAGGTTCCTGGGCTTTCCTGCTATATACAGGGGAAGGTCGTCTCTCTGTCTGCAGTCTATGTCTCCAGAAGGATGTCTCTGGATGTAGAAGCTGCAGACTGACATTGAGTGTAAATCTAGAAGGATGATTGTGATGGATCTTCTCTCCTCCCGGGAGGACATTATTATCCTTCTTCTGCACACACACTGTGGGTGAGGGTCAGACTTGTTCAGCTTGTTATACAGGAGGAGTAAGTTGGACGCACCCAGCGATGTATTGTGAAGTGATTGATGGAGTCTCTGCAGGTGGAGGTGTATTGTGATAGTAGATAATCCCCCCCATCCCCTCCCCCTCCTGGAATTTGGAAGGATATTAGTAGAGACGAGGCAGAAAATCGTCTTTTCTCACTTCTGCTCTTCTTGTGGGGAAGACGTCGGACGTTCCCAGTGCCGAGTTCCAGAACCTTCTGTGATTGGACACGTCACCTTTCTATAGATATTGTCGGTAAGTAAAACAATCTGAGCGGAGGATGTATGGGCGGATCTAACAAGGTGAGAGGAGCCGACCAATCATTCTTCTGACTTCCATATTCTGAGAGGTGACAGGAAATGGGAACTCCGCTCACTGCTGGCAGCACTCTAATTCCAAATACACCCGAAGTCTGTAGATTGTGTATAGGGAGGAGAGTCTGTATCATTCTATATACCCCACTGATATCACCTGTGTGACCATGGGGGAACTATAAATCCCAGCATCCCCCCCACTGATATCAGCTGTGTATCCAGCCATGGGGGAACTACAAATCCCAGCATCCCTCCCACTGATATCACCTGTGTGTCTGACCACGGGGGAACTACAAGTCCCAGCATCCCCCACTGATATCACCTGTGTGTCTGACCATGGGGGAACTACAAGTCCAAGCATTCCCCCACTGATATCACCTGTGTGTCTGACTATGAGGGAACTACAAGTCCCAGCATCCCCTGCACTGATATCACCTGTGTGTCTGACCATGGGGGAACTACAAGTCCCAGCATCCCCCACTGATATCCCATGTGTGTCTGACCATGGGGGAACTACAAGTCCCAGCATCCCCTCCACTGGTATCACCTGTGTGTCTGACCATGGGGGATCTACAAGTCCCAGCATCCCCTCCACTGGTATCACCTGTGTGTCTGACCATGGAGGAACTACAAGTCCCAGCATCCCCGCCACTGGTATCTCCTGTGTGCCCAGTCCTGCAGGAGCTACAAGTCCCAGCATCCCCTCCACTGTGATACCTCGTGTATGGCTGACTGTGAGGTGAGCAGACATATCTCATCTGATGTTCTGTCATACTTTATCATGTAATGGAGGTCAGTGACGTAGTGAGGGGGTGTTGGGTGACAACACATAGAGACATTTGGGGTCACAGGTAACAAGTATGGATATGGGGCCCCTTGGCAGGGTTGGGGTATTATGGTTACACCTTTGCAGGTCTCCAGTATGGGGGATGGGGAGGATGTTGTGTCCTCATTGTACTTCATGTGGCAGATGTAAGAAGATGAATGCAGTATATACAATGAGATAATCCTCTATATCCATCCCATAGATCAGTGATTCTCATCCTGTGTAACCTCAGGGCCCACATTTGGCCTCGTTCGCGACCCAAGTCGCACTGCAATGGGATGCACGGCATTGCAGTACCAGGCGTTCGGGTGCAGGTGATCGCTGTGTGCGGGAGGTGTGTTTGGGGTGTCATTCTAATTAATGGCAACACAACACACCTTCCTCACCAGAACGTGTGGGGCGATGAGAACTGGAGCGGATCCTCAGTCTGGGGTCCAGTGTGGGCTGCTGTGCTGTGACGGAGCTCCATCCATATGCGCAGTGTTTGTACAGCTCCCTTGCCTGCCCTGCAGAGGCACATGTGGGAGCTGTAAGAAATGCACATATGGATGGAGCTCCCTTATACCTCCAGCCCACCCCACACAAGCTGGTACGCAGGGCTGGGCAGCATATTTTGAATGGCTGCTCGGCGCGAGAACTGACGGTGCTGCCCTAGGGGGAGGCTGAAGAGTCTCTCACCTAGAAAAGTGGAATGCATGTGGCGACTCACTGAACATGGGGTCGCAACCCACCAATTGAGAACCAAGATGAGGAGGTAGGTGATGTAGGCTTTGTGAGTCAGTCATCTACCTCCTGGGTGTGCCGTGGTTGGATTGTTCGGCCACTTTGTCTGAGGAAAGGTGGACGTGACCTGAATCTAGTTTGTGGTGTGTGGCTGAGGGAACAATGTGTGGTGGGGACCCGGTAGGACAATATTATCATTCTTCTGCACGCACATACACAGCCTCAGGGTGAGGGTCAGACTTGTTCAGGAGGAAGTTGGACGCACCCGGCGATGTGTTGTGTTACAGGTGTCTGGTGACCAAGCTCTCTCTGTAGGTGGAGGTGTATTGTGATAGCAGATAATCCCCTCCCCCACTCCTCCTCCTGGAATTTGGAAGGATATTAATAGAGACGAGGCAGATAATCGTCTCTTCTCACTTCTGCTCTTCTTATGGGGAAGACGTCGGACGCTCCCGGTGCCGACTTCCAGAACCTTCTGTGATTGGACGGGTCACCTTTCTATGAGTATTGTCGGGAAGTACAAACAATCTGAACGGAGGATGTATGGGCGGATCTAACAAGGTGAGAGGAGCCGACCAATCATTCTTCTGACTTCCATATTCTGAGAGGTGACAGGAAATGGGAACTCCGCTCACTGCTGGCAGCACTCTAATTCCAAATACACCCGAAGTCTGTAGAGTTTGATAAAGAGTTGCACTAACATCGTGTAACATAAAAATGGGCAACTTCCGCCATTTTTTTTCTGTTTTGGAAGTAGATTATAGCATGTGTGCAAAAAAACAAACACAAGGCCTTGGCAGTGAAAGGGTGCTTAAGGGGATAATTCAGTCCAATACAGTTTTTGCCTGGTCTGTGTACTTCCATAAACCTTCACTGCAGGGATCCCGGGCAGAAGCAGATAACTCGTGATCAATAAGAACAATAAGAACTCTCTATGATTACACAGAAATGTCTACTGGTCTCTTCTTCAGGATATATAAAAGTATATATATATATATATCCTGAAGCAGAGACCACAAGACATTTAAGTTTCTTTTTGTTCCGAACTGAAATCCAGATGAATTTCTATAAATTTGGACATTTGGATGCATCTGAATTCACGAACGGCAATAACAAAAATCTTGATGCGTCCAAATGTCATTCGCATTGAACTGTGTTATAAATTAAAAACATTGTGGCCCCCCCACCCCCCAAACATACCAGACCCTTTAGGTCTGGTAGGAATTTTGTAGGGACCCCATGCCCAAAAAAGTGTCAGGTCCCCAAAAATCTCTTACCAGACGCTTGATCTCCTTGGCCCCCCTCCTGAACCATACCAGCCCACATGCCCTCAACATGAAGAGGGTTCTTCTCTGGGGGGACCCCTGGAAAAGCACATTGTCCCCATGTTAATGAGGACAAGAGCCTCTTTCCTGCAACCCTGGCCCGGTGTTTGTGAGGGTCTGTGGGCACGGGGGCTCATCTGAATCTGAACTTTCATAAAGAGGGCACTCAGATGCCTCCCCCATGTGAATGAGTAAGTGGTAGCTGTACCCCTATTTATTTACTATTTTATTGTTTATTTGGTGAATAAACTCACAACAAGGGTTTGAGAATTCCTTTATCAATAAATAAACAAAGCACACAGTTTTGACAATTCCTTTTATTGATAAAAACCCCCCCCAAAAAAAGTCCATCAATGTAAATCCTCCGTCAATCATCGACTCAACAAAAGAAAAACTCCCCGCTGCCACGTCCTCACCCGATGTACTCCGGCAGCAAGGGTCAGATCCACTCCAGAATGTAAAAAGGGGGTGGAGCAAGTCCAGTGACATAAAAATTTGCTCCACCCTTTCCTGTTCTGCCAGGCCAATCCAATGGTCAAGGTTCTAGTAAGGGATTTTGGGGAAACCCCACACATTTTTTTTGGTGTTGGGGTCCCATCTAAAATCTCTACCAGACCTAAAGGGTTTAGTAGAAATTTGGGGGAGACCCCAGGCTGTTTTTTTCTCTTTCAATGTTTACATTTAACAACATAATAAACTCCATCCAAATAGATTCAGATTGATCCGAATTCAGAATAACGAACCAAATCAAACTTGGAGTAAAAAAAAAGAATCGATCCGAAATGAAACAAATGTTTTGAGTCTAGTGGCCAGAGGTTGCCACAAAACGCGTTGAAGGTACTTATGTTATATATAATGTTGCAACCAATAATATACCAATTTTATGAACTCACAATATTCTCAGGACATAGATGTCCCCACAGACTCCTCTGCACATTATCCAGAACTTTCTGGGGTCTCAGAATTCTCACCAGTATTCACAGTGGGATCTCCTTAGCCTTGGGCCTAGGATTATCAGGACTACACCACCCAGCATTGAGTGGAAGCTGTCTGTAGATAATATTCTCTGCCGGTGTTTTCACCAGCTTGTCTGACCCTATACCAGGGAACCAGCAACCTATCAGAGGTGAGTACTACTAATCCCAACTTTTATTGGTCATTCCATCTGATACTGAACTTGTTACACCATAAAACGCTCTTCTGGGTTGTCTTTGTCTCTTTTGTCCTCCACATATTGGGAGTTCTTCTTCATTCTATAGATTCCGTTCATCACACTGCTAATGAGTTTATTATTGTTTGTGCTCCTTCCAGGAGACATCATCTCGGGTCATCTCCTGATGTCATGGCAACCTCATCCTCCTCCTCCTCACAAGGTGTGATTGGTGATACTGACAATCCTTTCCAATGTTCTCCTCCATCTCACATTTCTGGAGATTGGAATGAGATGATAGGACGTCTTACGTATCCATATCCTGTACATTTCCTGTAGACATCTGCTCAGTCCCCCCATTAGAAGAGTTCCGGAGCTTTCATCAATCCCACAATCACATTGTGTCTTCATATCTTATGTATCATTGATGGAAATGATCTTCTGAGATGGTCCAGTGATCCATAAGTGACTGGATGACCCCAAACTTGATGGTTATTTGTGTCATGGTTGGGGTCATCCTAAGGAGAAGTCAGCCCCGTGTCACATGACACATCCTGCTGGGAGATTTGGGTGTAATCTGAGTTGTGTACATGGATCAGGCACATCATTATTTGGGGGTCAGTCGTATGATTACTGCTCTCCAGGGTCAGGGAGGTATTGGGGACATGTAGGGAACACTTATATATACACTGTATGGTCACACACACTAATGGGTGTGTTTATAAATGTTGTTGCTCAGCTTTCACCCCGGAGATACACAACTTTCATTTGATTCATTTGGAAGAAGTGTGAATCTTAGATGAAAGTTGTGTGAATCATGGGTGAAAATATAAACATATCTCTGTGTTGTTGCATCCTATTATTATGAATGTGAGAGGTAAATTCCCATCATGGAGGCAGTCATGTGACATCATCACAGGGAAGCCAATCTCTCCATAGACCAATGTACATAGAGACATATTGGGGGATATCTTCCTTTCCCTTCTATATGCTCTTTATAGCTCCACCATCTACCAGTACAGACTTGTCAGAAACTGTCCAATCAGCATAATGTTCATGGTTGTGGATTGTCCTCTCTGCAGGGTCGGCTCCTGGTGTCCGTGGTAGCCAATCATTGTCCACATCACAGAACAAACTCCTCCTTATTGGTTCCGTTCATCACACTGCTAATGAGTTTATTATTGTTTGTGCTCCTTCCAGGAGACATCATCTCGGGTCATCTCCTGATGTCATGGCGACCTCATCCTCCTCCTCCTCACAAGGTGTGATTGGTGATACTGACAATCCTTTCCAATGTTCTCCTCCATCTCACATCTCTGGAGATTGGAATGAGATGATAGGACGCCTTACGTATCCATATCCTGTACATTTCCTGTAGACATCTGCTCAGTCCACCCATTAGAAGAGTTCCGGAGCTTTCATCAATCCCACAATCACATTGTGTCTTCATATTTTATTTATCATTGATGGAAATGATCTTCTGAGATGGTCCATAGTTGTGTACATGGATCTGACACATCATTATTTTGTTGGGGGGTCAGTTGTATGATTACTGCTCTCCAGGGTCAGGGAGGTATTGGGGACATGTAGGGAACACTTATATATACACTGTATGGTCACACACACTAATGGGTGTGTTTATAAATGTTGTTGCTCAGCTTTCACCCCGGAGATACACAACTTTCATTTGATTCAATTGGAAGAAGTGTGAATCTTAGATGAAAGTTGTGTGACTCATGGGTGAAAATATAAACATATCTCTATGTTGTTGCAACTCTCCAATCTCTCCATAGACCAATGAACATAGAGACATATTGGGGGATATCTTCCTTTCCCTTCTATATGCTCTTTATAGCTCCACCATCTACCAGTACAGACTTGTCAGAAACTGTCCAATCAGCATAATGTTCATGGTTGTGGATTGTCCTCTCTGCAGGGTCGGCTCCTGGTGTCCGACGAAAGGGCCCACAAACCCCCGGAGATCTCATCATATATTCTCTGGAGGATCTGAAAGGACGTGACTTCAAGAGATTTAAGAACAAATTGTCTGATTTGCCTAATGGAGATAAACGTCCCATCCCCCGAGGAAGACTAGAAAATGCGGACTGGACCACCACCAAGGACCTCCTGATAGCCACATATGGAGAAGAAGGGGCTCTGGAGGTCACAAAGGAAGTCCTTACACTGATCGGTCTGAGGGGACCTGCCAAGGACCTCCAGGATAGGAGGGCACAACATGGTGAGTTCCCGTCTATAAGGACCATTTCCTAACAATTCCTGAGAGATATCTGTGTGAGGAAGAACTAGTCATGTGACACAGGGACAGCCAGTGACCACTCAGGACATTCTAAGTGGATGAAACAATCTTTATTGAGGTGGTTTGTAGAACAGAATAATGAAGGAAACAAATGTGTGAATAGAGGAAAGTATTGCAGAGTTCAGAAGTAATCTAAGAGGAAATCAGGGAAGCAGAGTAACACCTCCCCAGGATGCTGCCAGTCAGTCACCAGAGCACAATGACGTCACTCAGCATGCCGTGCAGTGTAATACTATTGCAGCCATTTGTCTATCTCACATCTGTATTCCTGGGAGACCCTCATGAGTGATGCTCGGGGTTCTGTACCTCGTGTCTCATACTTCCAGCTAAATATTCCATCAGGAAGAGGAGCCGATGCTCCAGATTACAAGTGTGTGCTGATACAAGCATGCCGGAGAATTGGAGAACTTGTGGCCCCTCCCCCCATGTCACTCACATGTCACTGTGTGCTGGGTCTTACCAGACACCTGAAGACACAACCCATCACCTGCAGGGAGAAATAGGAGGAGGGGCTCCAATCTCCAGAGGTTTGGTGGGATTCTGGTACCTGGGAGTATCTGACACACTAATAACATTCTTAGAAATAAATATGATCAGATTCTGAGGCAGCGGTTCTCATGCTGTGGATGACCGCGTGCCCTCTGCTGCGCAAGGTGAGAGGCTCCTCAGTCTGCTCCTAGCCCAGCAGTATCAGTTCTCCCTCCAGCCACCAGATGTCACTGCAGCAGAGAAGGCCGGGGAGGAGATGACAGCAGGCGAGTGGTTTTTTTATACATTTAGCCCTGAAGGGATAAATGTACAGAGGGAGAGACCTGTGCGCTTCTTTCGGAATCGAAATTCGGATGAAATTTTGGAGATTTGGATGTATTTGACAGACTACAAAAGCATGAGGTTCCCCCGCAATGGATAGCAGACCCTTTAGGTCTGGTAGGAATTTTAAGGGGGAACACCAACCCACCAAAATGGGAAAAAAACATGGGGTCCCCCTAACATTCCTACCAGACCCCTGATCCAAGCACAGGGCAGGAGGGGACGATCGAGTGCCCCCCCCCCACCCTGCACCTTACCAGGCCTCATGCCCTCGGCATTGGGAGGGTGTCCCCGTGCCGATGGGGAAATGGGCCTCTTCCCCACAACCCTGACCTGGTTGTTGTGGGGGTCTGTGGGCAAGGGGGCTTATTTGAATCTGGGTTCACCTTTAATTAAAGAAGGCACACAGATGCCATCCCCCTTGTGAATGAGTAAGGGGTACTTGTACACTCCCCCCATTCACTAAAGGGTTAAAATTCAATATAAATAAACAAACCGCAAATTCAATATAAATAAACAAACCGCACTTTTAGAGAAAATCCTTTAATTGAAGAAAAACAGCTGTAGGGCCGGAGGTTTGAGACCCCTGCTATAGTGCATGAGTAGGGGTACAAGTACCCCTTACTCATTCACAGAGGGAGGGGCGGAATCTGGGTTCCCTCCTGAATTAAAGGGGTTCCCCTGATGCAAACAAGTCCCCTTGCCCGCATACCCCCACAACCACCGGCTCAGGGTTGCAGGGGGACTTTGTCCCCATCAGCATGGGGACACCCTCCCAATGCCGAGCGCATGTGGCAATAAGGAAGCCGGGTGACAATAAGATAATTGGGGCAGACAGCAGCGATATCAGTACTCGTACTCGACACAAAAAAAACAGTATCGGTGCATCCCTAAAAATAATTTTACTGTTGGGGGTCACCACAATTTGGGAAATGTTACCAATGGTTTCCGGCCCTAGAAAGGGTGAGGTTCTGAGAGGAAGATATTCTCCTGCACACAGCTTACTTCTTCTACAATAATTTCTAGGTTTGTCATGATGTTTCTGAGGAAACTCACAAAGAAATACTTCTCCAAAGCCTGCTCAGGAAACAGATTGTCCAACAATCTTCTCTGATCATCACCACGAGGTCCCTGGCCATGAAGAAACTGAACACATTGATAGATGATCATCGCTATGTGGAAATCCAGGGATTCACAAAGGACGATCGGGAGGAATATGTCCATAAATTCTTTGGCAATGCAGAAGATGCAGCCAAGGCTCTCCGTATAATAAGAGACAATGATACTGTGTACACCATGTGTGCTGTCCCCGCCTTTGGGGAATTAGAGATATTTTTTGGATGATTTCCATAAAAACGTTATATCTACAACATTTGTTTTTTTCCATTTCAGTCTGTGTTACACAACTTTAGTTCAGGGGTAGGCAAACTCCATCCATAGCACTGTGGTGAAACTACAAATCCCATCATGCATGTGGCTCTGGGAGTGGTGCCTGTGGCTGTCTGTGTCTTGCAATGCCCATTAGATTTGTAGTTGCCCCACAGCTGGAGGGATGGAGCTTTCCTACCCCTGTTCTAGTGTGCAGGACATTCATTTACAGATCTCTCATGTAAGACATGACATTACCCAGCAGTCCCTTCTCCCCGGAGTCCCTGGAGATGGTTATTTGCATATTTTCCCAGAGGACATTGCCATAAAGTCTTCCTATTGGCGGTATGTAACCATAGTAATAAGAACTTCCATCCCCGGCTGATGAGACCCATTAGAGTGAAGCAGTGCTGTCCATGGCTCGGGGTTCTGGTTCAGCAATGGTCATGTGATCGCTTTATATGTCCAGTAGACACAAATCATTGTTTTGACTTCTCAGTAAATGACAATAAGTCCTTGTATTCCTCCTGAAGTATCATTTCATGTCTCTACATTTCTCTCCACAGTTTCACTAGATGTGGTTTAACTTCCTCGTCCTGTGATGTTCTCCGATCAATACTCATCACTAATCGATCTCTCATCAGCCTGGAGTTATCACTTAATGATGTGCAGGACTCTGGAATAAAACTTCTGTGTGAGGGTCTCCGACATCCAGACTGTACCCTGCAGGAGCTGCGGTTAAAATTATACTATAAATGATGTAATAATCTGCAGGACTCTGGAATAAAACTTCTGTGTGAGGGTCTCCGACATCCAGACTTTACCCTGCAGGAGCTGAGGTGAGAATTATACTATAAATGATGATCCGATGGGAGAGATCCTGAGGATCGGAGATGTGAATGTCGGATTGTCTGATATCTGCTTGTTTCTAAAATATATTTCCCGGTGATTTTATGGGGTGCGCTATGATCTGTCATGGATTGTACGGTCTATGAATGTCATTGGAATGGTGCACAATGGTCTGATCTCCACATGTATATATATCATGGATTAATAGGACACAGATTTGGGGATTATTGTAGCATTATTATTATTATTATTATTAGGGATGTCCCGATACCACTTTTTCAAGACCAAGTACAAGTACTTCCCCTCATGTACTTGCCGATACGAATTACCGATACTTTTTCTTAAAGGGACAGGTGACATTTTTTTTAAACAATACAAACTAATGATTTTAGACCAATTTCTTTATGATTATGAAGAACTTTAATTTAAGACTGTTTTAGCACAATAAAACATTTGTATTTGCTTTCACGCAGCTGTAGTGAAACTACAAATCTGATCATTGCACACTACGGTCCGCCGCCGAGACACCTTACACCGGCGCCCGCAACTTCCCCACAAGGTCACCGCTGCCGCCCCTCTGCGCTCTGCCGCCACGAGGCGTGGCCTTGTGGGAAATCCGGGCCTGTACACGGATCATTCATTGGAATGTGTCACTGGAGGAACTTCTCACCTCTCTTTCCTGTTTCCCCATCCAGTTTAACTGACCTTGGAGCGACAACCTCGTGCTGTGATGATCTTTGCTCCGTTATCACCACAAATAAAACTCTAACCAGACTGGTTCTATCATTGTATGATGATGAGAAGATGTCGGACTCAGAAGTGGATCCTTGTGGTGAGGTCTTCCGACATGCCGACTTCTCTGTGAATAGATGGTAATAATAGTGGTGTACATAGTGCTGTGTGAGGACCCATGGGGTCTGATAGTGAGAGGTCTACAGGAGGATTATAGTGTATCTATTCCCCTCCCCCCACCTTCCAGTCCTTAGATGTGTCTGCACCCCTCCCCATATATCTTCTAGTCTTCAGAAATGTCTGAATCCCTAGATCAAACCAGCAAGGCAAGTGTAAGCAAACGATAAAACGCCCATTCGTTCGGCTCAGCTCAGTACAGTGGCATCAGAAGCTGGGACAGATAAGGTCTTACTAATGCTTTGTATAGGGGCAGATTATGACTCTCTGTGTGGTGTCTATACTTCTCAAATACAAGAAGGGATGGTGGCAGAAGAGGTCTTACTAATGGTGTGTATAGGGGCAGATTATTTCTCTCCCTCTGTAGTCTATACCTCTTATAATACAAGGAAGGCTGGTGACAGATGAGGTATTACGAATGCTTTGAATAGAGGCAGATGTATAAGTCTATACACCTTATAATACAAGGAAGGATGGAGACAGATGAGGTCTTACTAATGCTTTGCATAGGGCAAATTACATCTTTCTCTTTGGAGTCTATACCTCTTAAAATACAAGGCAGGATGGAGAAAGATGCTGTCATACTTAAGCTTTGCAAAGCGGAAGATTACATATCTCTATTAAGAGTCTATACCTCTTATTATAAAAGAAAGGATAAAGACAGGTGAGGTCTTACTAATGCTTTGTATAGGACAGATTACATCTCTCTTCCTGGAGTCTATACCACTCATAATACAAGGAAGGATGTTGATAGATGAAACCATAATTATGCTTTGTATAGGGGCAGATTACATTTCTCTCTGTTTGGAGGCTATACCTCGGATTATACAAGGAAGGATGGAGACAAATGAGGTCTTACTATTGCGTTGCATAGGGGCAGATTACATGTCTCTCTCTGGGTTCTATACCTCTTATAATACAAGAAAGGATAGTGACAGATAAGTTATTATAATGCTTTGTAAAGGACAGATGTCTGTCTCTCTGGAGTCTATTCCTCTTATAATACAAGGACAGGTGAAGGCAGATGAGGTTTTACTAATTATGTACAAAAATAGAAAAAAGGGGTTTTAAGGTGCCAAATCACACATTTGATTACAAAACACATTTTTACAAAAATATCTGTTTTTAACTTTGGAATAAAAATATTCAAACCTATCACATGTGTGATTTTGTGCCTTAGAAACCTTTTTTCTATTTTTGGACATACGTACAACTTCTGGGTTTGGCACCACTGGGCTAAGGTATCACCAATGCACTGTAATAATAAGAGGTATTACTAATGCTTTTAATAGGGCAGACTACATCTCTTTCTGGAGAGTATACCTCTTATAATACAAGGAAGGATGGAGACAGATGATGTCTTACTAATACCTTGTATAGGGCAGATTACATCTCTCTCTCTATGGAGTTCATACCTCTTATAATACAAGGAAGGATGGAAACAGATCAGGTCAAACTAAAACATTGTTTAGAGGCAGATTGTGTCTCTCTCTTTCTGAAGTCTATATCTCATAAAATAGGAGGAAGGATGGAGGCAGATGAGGTATTACTAATGTTTTGTATAGGGCAGATTATGTCTCTGTGGAGTCTACACTTCTTATAATACAAGGAAAGATTATGACAAATAATGTCTTACTAATGGTTTGTATAAAAAAGAACACTTCTCTCTCTCCTGAGTCTAAACCTCTTATTATACAAGGAAGGATTGTGACAGACGAGGTCTTACTAATGCCTTGTGTGATGGACTGAACCGTCACTGGGGCTGCTGGAGGAGACTGAGGGCTAGCCTCCTTCCTACTGACTACGGATCCAGAACTATGGAGACCCCCCTCAGACCTCTTGGGGTTACATGGAACCATTCTCCTAGGTTCATGTGTGGAGTGACAATACTGCATGTTTCCCCTGACGTGACATGTAAGTGACCCTGTGTCCATTATAGGTACAGGCTTTGAATCCAGCAGCACTGAAGGGGGATAATTCAGGACATTGAACTTGTTACAGTTTATTGGTCCCTTTGTTGTATTGTGTTGATGATGGGATTAAGATATCTGACTCCAGTAATAGCCGATTTGGGTGTAGATGAGTAGATCACCTTATGATACACTCAGCAGATAATCCCATCACCTGCGTCTCCTCTCTCCCTATTTATTAAGGCATCGGGGGAGGGGATGTCTGTTTGCATGCTGTTCATGTTTGATTGCATTATGTTTTTAAACTTCCAGAACTGTATATATACTGAGCTGGTTTTTAATAAAGCAGATCTTGGTTTCCACCCTCCACATTGATGTTGTCTGATGATTGAGGATTTTAGCTTGCTGTCCTAATATATTGGTTCTGTCCAATAATTAGGCAGGTTTAGGCTGAGGACACTGGAATTCGGGTTCCAGCGGAGAGGAAGCGGATTTCTGATGGAGGTACCCAGCCGGGGTACCAGGCGGCCAATCACACCTTGTATAGAGAGATTACATCTCTTTTTGGAGTCTATACCTCGTATAATAAAAGAAAGTATTGAGACAGATGAGGTCTTACTAATGCTTTGTATAGAGGCAGATTATGTCTCTTGCTGGAGTCTACTTCTTATAATACAAGAAAGGATGGAGACAGATGATGTCTTACTAATGCTTTGTATAGAGGCAGATTATGTCTCTTTTGGAGTCTATACCTCGTATAATAAAAGAAAGGATTGAGACAGATGAGGTCTTACAAATGCTTTATATAGAGGCAGATTATGTCTCTTTTGGAGTCTATACCTCGTATAATAAAAGAAAGGATTGAGACAGATGAGGTCTTACAAATGCTTTATATAGAGGCAGATTATGTCTCTTTTGGAGTCTATACCTCGTATAATAAAAGAAAGGATTGAGACAGATGAGGTCTTACAAATGCTTTATATAGAGGCAGATTATGTCTCTTTTGGAGTCTATACCTCGTATAATAAAAGAAAGGATTGAGACAGATGAGGTCTTACAAATGCTTTATATAGAGGCAGATTATGTCTCTTGCTGGAGGCTACTTCTTATAATACAAGAAAATATGGTTACAGATGATGTGTTACTAATACATTGTATAGGGCAGATTACATCTCTCTCTTAGGAGCCTGTACCTCGTATAATACAAGGAAGGATGGTGACAGATCAGATCTTACTAATGCTTTGTTGTACAGGATAGTTTATCTCTCTCTGTAGTCTTTTCCTCTTATACTACAAGGAAGGATGGAGACAGATGATGTCTTACTAATGCTTTGTATAGGGAAGATTACATATCTCTCTCTCTCTCTCTCTCTCGTCTATACTATTTATAATACAAGGAAGGATGATGACAGGTGATGTCTTACTAATGCTTTGTATAGGGCAGAATGTGTGTCTCTATTTCGGAGTCTATACCTTTCATGATACAAGGAAGGATGGACACAGATGAGGTCTACAGATGGGCTGGATGTTCGCTGAACACATGAACTATCGGCATTCGGCGGGTTATTCGCCCACTGAACGTCCACCAAGGCAATGCACCTTGTGAAGCCGAAATTTGCTAAAGGCTTCCACCTGACCATAGATCAAGTTCTAAGACTTTGCCCAATCATGGCTCCCCTGTCAAATGACGTAAATCTGTACACAGTTGGGTGGAGCTAGCTGTCACCTCTGTCAAAATGCCATTCTGCGATGGGAGTACGTCGCCAGTGGACGGGTCGTCGGTCGTAATTTTTTGTCATTATTGCTATTTATTTTTTAATTGAGTCGTCGCCGTCGTGGACAACGCTGGACGTCGTGCTTCACTATGGATCACAATGATGGATTGTTTAATGGTGGGTGATGGGTTTAATTAAGGCCTTGTCAGAATATTTGTTTTGATTTTTTTTCAATAAAGGATTTTTTCCAAAAGTCAGTTTTTTTTATTTACAACTTTTTTTAACACTTTTGTGAATGAGTAGGTACAAGTACCCCTTGCTCATTCACAAGGGGGGCCGCATCTGGGTGCCCCTTTATTAAAGGGGTACCCTCATGTGAATAAGCCCGCACCCACTCCCAACCAACTCCCCAGGGCTTTTGGGGAAGAGGCCCTTGTCCCCATTGGCACGGGGACAAGGTGATTTTCCAGGGACAACCCTCCCAGTGCCAATGTCATGTGGCCAGGTATGGGGGAGTGGGGTTCCTTCTTAAAATTCCTACCAGAGCTTAAGAGCCTGGTATCACTTTGAGTGGGAACCCCACTCTTTTTTTTTAATGGGGTCATTCCTAACATACCTACCAGACCTAAAGGGTCTGGTATTGTTTGGGAGGGGGAACTGCACGGGAAAAAAAAGAAAAGGAAGGTCTATTTTTTCTTTTGAAATGTCAGTTTTGCTGCAGCAGGTTCTATACATCGTACAGATCCGCCTCTTCACAGGCAGGTTATGGGGACCCCCCAGGCACCATATTTACAGGAATTTTTTTTATTTTCTCACATTAAGTCATGTTAAAATCACTGCTTCTTTAAAAACTGTAATTGATAAAGAATGTAATTGATACATGTCCCCAGGGCAGTACCCGGATAACCAAACACCTTTTTATGGCCAATAAATTGCATATAAGGCTTCAAAATGGGGCCATTTGATTTTCAATGTTCTACCCCCATAGACGTACATTGAGTTTAAGTTTGAACTTGTCACATGTTCTCATTAGCGATGAGCCGAACACCCCCGCCGCCCCCCCCCCCCCCCCCTCCCCTCCTCCTTGAGGTCTTACTAATGCATTGTACAGGAAAATTTACATCTCTCTCTCTGGAGTCTATACTTCTTATAATACAAGGAAAGATGACAGATGTGGTCTTAATAATGCTTTGTATAGGGGCAGATTATGTCTCTCTCTATAGAGTTTATACCTTTTATAATACAAGGAAGGATGAAGACAGATGACCTCTTTCTAATGCTTTGTGTAGGGCAGATTACATCACTCTCTCTCTCTCTCTCTCTGGCGTCTATACAGCGTTAGGATTCATGTTAGGGTTAGTATTAGTGGTAATGTTAGGGTCCGGACTCATGTTAGGGTTAGCATTATGGGTAATGTTAGGGTCCGCATTCATGTTAGGGTTAGTATTGGGGGTAATGTTAGGGTCCG
The DNA here is from genome assembly GCF_000935625.1 of Nanorana parkeri. Taxonomy (NCBI): domain Eukaryota; kingdom Metazoa; phylum Chordata; class Amphibia; order Anura; family Dicroglossidae; genus Nanorana; species Nanorana parkeri. The sequence goes on along the minus strand of NW_017309213.1, from coordinate 53,151 downwards.
CATTCATGTTAGGGTTAGTATTGGGGGTAATGTTAGGGTCCGGATTCATGTTAGGGTTAGTATTGGGGATAGGGTTCGGATTCATATTAGGGTTAGCATTAGGGGTAATGTTAGGGTTCGGATTCATTTTAGGGTTAGTATTAGGGGTAATGTTAGGGTCCAGATTCATGTTCGGGTTAGTATTGGGGTTAGGGTTCGGATTACTTTTAGGGTTAGTATTGGGGTTAGTGTTCGGACTCATGTTAGGGTTAGTATTGGGGTTAGGGTCCAGGTTCATGTTAGGGTAAGTATTGGGGTTAGGGTTCATGTTAGGGTTAGTATTGGGGATAGGGTTCGGATTCATGTTAGTGTTAGAATTAGGGGTAATGTTAGGGTTCGGATTCATGTTAGGGTTAGCATTAAGGGTAATGTTAGGGTTCAGGGTCCAGATTCATGTTCGGGTTAGTATTGGGGTTAGTGTTCGGACTCATGTTAGGGTTAGCATTAAGGGTAATGTTAGGGTTCAGGGTCCAGATTCATGTTCGGGTTAGTATTGGGGTTAGTGTTCGGACTCATGTTAGGGTTAGCATTAAGGGTAATGTTAGGGTTCAGGGTCCAGATTCATGTTCGGGTTAGTATTGGGGTTAGTGTTCGGACTCATGTTAGGGTTAGCATTAAGGGTAATGTTAGGGTTCAGGGTCCAGATTCATGTTCGGGTTAGTATTGGGGTTAGTGTTCGGACTCATGTTAGGGTTAGCATTAAGGGTAATGTTAGGGTTCAGGGTCCAGATTCATGTTCGGGTTAGTATTGGGGTTAGTGTTCGGACTCATGTTAGGGTTAGCATTAAGGGTAATGTTAGGGTTCAGGGTCCAGATTCATGTTCGGGTTAGTATTGGGGTTAGTGTTCGGACTCATGTTAGGGTTAGCATTAAGGGTAATGTTAGGGTTCAGGGTCCAGATTCATGTTCGGGTTAGTATTGGGGTTAGTGTTCGGACTCATGTTAGGGTTAGCATTAAGGGTAATGTTAGGGTTCAGGGTCCAGATTCATGTTCGGGTTAGTATTGGGGTTAGTGTTCGGACTCATGTTAGGGTTAGCATTAAGGGTAATGTTAGGGTTCAGGGTCCAGATTCATGTTCGGGTTAGTATTGGGGTTAGTGTTCGGACTCATGTTAGGGTTAGCATTAAGGGTAATGTTAGGGTTCAGGGTCCAGATTCATGTTCGGGTTAGTATTGGGGTTAGTGTTCGGACTCATGTTAGGGTTAGCATTAAGGGTAATGTTAGGGTTCAGGGTCCAGATTCATGTTCGGGTTAGTATTGGGGTTAGTGTTCGGACTCATGTTAGGGTTAGCATTAAGGGTAATGTTAGGGTTCAGGGTCCAGATTCATGTTCGGGTTAGTATTGGGGTTAGTGTTCGGACTCATGTTAGGGTTAGCATTAAGGGTAATGTTAGGGTTCAGGGTCCAGATTCATGTTCGGGTTAGTATTGGGGTTAGTGTTCGGACTCATGTTAGGGTTAGCATTAAGGGTAATGTTAGGGTTCAGGGTCCAGATTCATGTTCGGGTTAGTATTGGGGTTAGTGTTCGGACTCATGTTAGGGTTAGCATTAAGGGTAATGTTAGGGTTCAGGGTCCAGATTCATGTTCGGGTTAGTATTGGGGTTAGTGTTCGGACTCATGTTAGGGTTAGCATTAAGGGTAATGTTAGGGTTCAGGGTCCAGATTCATGTTCGGGTTAGTATTGGGGTTAGTGTTCGGACTCATGTTAGGGTTAGCATTAAGGGTAATGTTAGGGTTCAGGGTCCAGATTCATGTTCGGGTTAGTATTGGGGTTAGTGTTCGGACTCATGTTAGGGTTAGCATTAAGGGTAATGTTAGGGTTCAGGGTCCAGATTCATGTTCGGGTTAGTATTGGGGTTAGTGTTCGGACTCATGTTAGGGTTAGCATTAAGGGTAATGTTAGGGTTCAGGGTCCAGATTCATGTTCGGGTTAGTATTGGGGTTAGTGTTCGGACTCATGTTAGGGTTAGCATTAAGGGTAATGTTAGGGTTCAGGGTCCAGATTCATGTTCGGGTTAGTATTGGGGTTAGTGTTCGGACTCATGTTAGGGTTAGCATTAAGGGTAATGTTAGGGTTCAGGGTCCAGATTCATGTTCGGGTTAGTATTGGGGTTAGTGTTCGGACTCATGTTAGGGTTAGCATTAAGGGTAATGTTAGGGTTCAGGGTCCAGATTCATGTTCGGGTTAGTATTGGGGTTAGTGTTCGGACTCATGTTAGGGTTAGCATTAAGGGTAATGTTAGGGTTCAGGGTCCAGATTCATGTTCGGGTTAGTATTGGGGTTAGTGTTCGGACTCATGTTAGGGTTAGCATTAAGGGTAATGTTAGGGTTCAGGGTCCAGATTCATGTTCGGGTTAGTATTGGGGTTAGTGTTCGGACTCATGTTAGGGTTAGCATTAAGGGTAATGTTAGGGTTCAGGGTCCAGATTCATGTTCGGGTTAGTATTGGGGTTAGTGTTCGGACTCATGTTAGGGTTAGCATTAAGGGTAATGTTAGGGTTCAGGGTCCAGATTCATGTTCGGGTTAGTATTGGGGTTAGTGTTCGGACTCATGTTAGGGTTAGCATTAAGGGTAATGTTAGGGTTCAGGGTCCAGATTCATGTTCGGGTTAGTATTGGGGTTAGTGTTCGGACTCATGTTAGGGTTAGCATTAAGGGTAATGTTAGGGTTCAGGGTCCAGATTCATGTTCGGGTTAGTATTGGGGTTAGTGTTCGGACTCATGTTAGGGTTAGCATTAAGGGTAATGTTAGGGTTCAGGGTCCAGATTCATGTTCGGGTTAGTATTGGGGTTAGTGTTCGGACTCATGTTAGGGTTAGCATTAAGGGTAATGTTAGGGTTCAGGGTCCAGATTCATGTTCGGGTTAGTATTGGGGTTAGTGTTCGGACTCATGTTAGGGTTAGCATTAAGGGTAATGTTAGGGTTCAGGGTCCAGATTCATGTTCGGGTTAGTATTGGGGTTAGTGTTCGGACTCATGTTAGGGTTAGCATTAAGGGTAATGTTAGGGTTCAGGGTCCAGATTCATGTTCGGGTTAGTATTGGGGTTAGTGTTCGGACTCATGTTAGGGTTAGCATTAAGGGTAATGTTAGGGTTCAGGGTCCAGATTCATGTTCGGGTTAGTATTGGGGTTAGTGTTCGGACTCATGTTAGGGTTAGCATTAAGGGTAATGTTAGGGTTCAGGGTCCAGATTCATGTTCGGGTTAGTATTGGGGTTAGTGTTCGGACTCATGTTAGGGTTAGCATTAAGGGTAATGTTAGGGTTCAGGGTCCAGATTCATGTTCGGGTTAGTATTGGGGTTAGTGTTCGGACTCATGTTAGGGTTAGCATTAAGGGTAATGTTAGGGTTCAGGGTCCAGATTCATGTTCGGGTTAGTATTGGGGTTAGTGTTCGGACTCATGTTAGGGTTAGCATTAAGGGTAATGTTAGGGTTCAGGGTCCAGATTCATGTTCGGGTTAGTATTGGGGTTAGTGTTCGGACTCATGTTAGGGTTAGCATTAAGGGTAATGTTAGGGTTCAGGGTCCAGATTCATGTTCGGGTTAGTATTGGGGTTAGTGTTCGGACTCATGTTAGGGTTAGCATTAAGGGTAATGTTAGGGTTCAGGGTCCAGATTCATGTTCGGGTTAGTATTGGGGTTAGTGTTCGGACTCATGTTAGGGTTAGCATTAAGGGTAATGTTAGGGTTCAGGGTCCAGATTCATGTTCGGGTTAGTATTGGGGTTAGTGTTCGGACTCATGTTAGGGTTAGCATTAAGGGTAATGTTAGGGTTCAGGGTCCAGATTCATGTTCGGGTTAGTATTGGGGTTAGTGTTCGGACTCATGTTAGGGTTAGCATTAAGGGTAATGTTAGGGTTCAGGGTCCAGATTCATGTTCGGGTTAGTATTGGGGTTAGTGTTCGGACTCATGTTAGGGTTAGCATTAAGGGTAATGTTAGGGTTCAGGGTCCAGATTCATGTTCGGGTTAGTATTGGGGTTAGTGTTCGGACTCATGTTAGGGTTAGCATTAAGGGTAATGTTAGGGTTCAGGGTCCAGATTCATGTTCGGGTTAGTATTGGGGTTAGTGTTCGGACTCATGTTAGGGTTAGCATTAAGGGTAATGTTAGGGTTCAGGGTCCAGATTCATGTTCGGGTTAGTATTGGGGTTAGTGTTCGGACTCATGTTAGGGTTAGCATTAAGGGTAATGTTAGGGTTCAGGGTCCAGATTCATGTTCGGGTTAGTATTGGGGTTAGTGTTCGGACTCATGTTAGGGTTAGCATTAAGGGTAATGTTAGGGTTCAGGGTCCAGATTCATGTTCGGGTTAGTATTGGGGTTAGTGTTCGGACTCATGTTAGGGTTAGCATTAAGGGTAATGTTAGGGTTCAGGGTCCAGATTCATGTTCGGGTTAGTATTGGGGTTAGTGTTCGGACTCATGTTAGGGTTAGCATTAAGGGTAATGTTAGGGTTCAGGGTCCAGATTCATGTTCGGGTTAGTATTGGGGTTAGTGTTCGGACTCATGTTAGGGTTAGCATTAAGGGTAATGTTAGGGTTCAGGGTCCAGATTCATGTTCGGGTTAGTATTGGGGTTAGTGTTCGGACTCATGTTAGGGTTAGCATTAAGGGTAATGTTAGGGTCCGGATTCATGTTAGGGTTAGTATTAGGGTAATGTTAAGGTCCGGATTCATGTTAGGGTTGATATTAGGGGTAATGTTAGGGTCCGGATTCATGTTCGGGTTAGTATTGGGGTTAGGGTTGGCATTATGGATAATATTAGGGTCCGGATTCATGTTAGGTTTAGTATTGGGGGTAATGTTTGGGTCCGGATTCATGTTAGGGTTAGTATTACTGGTAATGTTAGGGTTTGGATTCATGTTAGGGTTAGTATTGGGGTAATGTTAGTGTCCGGATTCATGTTAGGATTAGTATTGTTGATAGGGTTCGGATTCATGTTAGGAATAGAATTAGGGGTAATGTCAGGGTCCGGATTCATGTTCGGATTAGTATTAGTGGTAATGTTAGGGTTCGGATTCATGTTAGGGTTAGTATTGGGGGTAATGTTAGGGTCCGGATTCATGTTAGGATTAGTATTGGGGTAATGTTAGGGTCCGGATTCATGTTAGGGTTAGTCCTGGGGTAATGTTAGGGTCCGGATTCATGTTAGGGTTAGTATTGGGGTTAGGGTTCGGATTCATGTTAGGATTAGTATTAGGGGTAATGTTAGGGTCTAGATTCATGTTAGGGTTAGTATTAGGGGTAATCTTAGGGTCCGGATTCATGTTAGGATTAGTATTAGTGGTAATGTTAGGGTTCGGATTCATGTTCGGGTTAGTATTAGGGTAATGTTAGGGTTCGGATTCATGTTCGGGTTAGTATTAGGGTAATGTTAGGGTTCGGATTCATGTTCGGGTTAGTATTAGGGTAATGTTAGGGTTCGGATTCATGTTCGGGTTAGTATTAGGGTAATGTTAGGGTTCGGATTCATGTTCGGGTTAGTATTAGGGTAATGTTAGGGTTCGGATTCATGTTCGGGTTAGTATTAGGGTAATGTTAGGGTTCGGATTCATGTTCGGGTTAGTATTAGGGTAATGTTAGGGTTCGGATTCATGTTCGGGTTAGTATTAGGGTAATGTTAGGGTTCGGATTCATGTTCGGGTTAGTATTAGGGTAATGTTAGGGTTCGGATTCATGTTCGGGTTAGTATTAGGGTAATGTTAGGGTTCGGATTCATGTTCGGGTTAGTATTAGGGTAATGTTAGGGTTCGGATTCATGTTCGGGTTAGTATTAGGGTAATGTTAGGGTTCGGATTCATGTTCGGGTTAGTATTAGGGTAATGTTAGGGTTCGGATTCATGTTCGGGTTAGTATTAGGGTAATGTTAGGGTTCGGATTCATGTTCGGGTTAGTATTAGGGTAATGTTAGGGTTCGGATTCATGTTCGGGTTAGTATTAGGGTAATGTTAGGGTTCGGATTCATGTTCGGGTTAGTATTAGGGTAATGTTAGGGTTCGGATTCATGTTCGGGTTAGTATTAGGGTAATGTTAGGGTTCGGATTCATGTTCGGGTTAGTATTAGGGTAATGTTAGGGTTCGGATTCATGTTCGGGTTAGTATTAGGGTAATGTTAGGGTTCGGATTCATGTTCGGGTTAGTATTAGGGTAATGTTAGGGTTCGGATTCATGTTCGGGTTAGTATTAGGGTAATGTTAGGGTTCGGATTCATGTTCGGGTTAGTATTAGGGTAATGTTAGGGTTCGGATTCATGTTCGGGTTAGTATTAGGGTAATGTTAGGGTTCGGATTCATGTTCGGGTTAGTATTAGGGTAATGTTAGGGTTCGGATTCATGTTCGGGTTAGTATTAGGGTAATGTTAGGGTTCGGATTCATGTTCGGGTTAGTATTAGGGTAATGTTAGGGTTCGGATTCATGTTCGGGTTAGTATTAGGGTAATGTTAGGGTTCGGATTCATGTTCGGGTTAGTATTAGGGTAATGTTAGGGTTCGGATTCATGTTCGGGTTAGTATTAGGGTAATGTTAGGGTTCGGATTCATGTTCGGGTTAGTATTAGGGTAATGTTAGGGTTCGGATTCATGTTCGGGTTAGTATTAGGGTAATGTTAGGGTTCGGATTCATGTTCGGGTTAGTATTAGGGTAATGTTAGGGTTCGGATTCATGTTCGGGTTAGTATTAGGGTAATGTTAGGGTTCGGATTCATGTTCGGGTTAGTATTAGGGTAATGTTAGGGTTCGGATTCATGTTCGGGTTAGTATTAGGGTAATGTTAGGGTTCGGATTCATGTTCGGGTTAGTATTAGGGTAATGTTAGGGTTCGGATTCATGTTCGGGTTAGTATTAGGGTAATGTTAGGGTTCGGATTCATGTTCGGGTTAGTATTAGGGTAATGTTAGGGTTCGGATTCATGTTCGGGTTAGTATTAGGGTAATGTTAGGGTTCGGATTCATGTTCGGGTTAGTATTAGGGTAATGTTAGGGTTCGGATTCATGTTCGGGTTAGTATTAGGGTAATGTTAGGGTTCGGATTCATGTTCGGGTTAGTATTAGGGTAATGTTAGGGTTCGGATTCATGTTCGGGTTAGTATTAGGGTAATGTTAGGGTTCGGATTCATGTTCGGGTTAGTATTAGGGTAATGTTAGGGTTCGGATTCATGTTCGGGTTAGTATTAGGGTAATGTTAGGGTTCGGATTCATGTTCGGGTTAGTATTAGGGTAATGTTAGGGTTCGGATTCATGTTCGGGTTAGTATTAGGGTAATGTTAGGGTTCGGATTCATGTTCGGGTTAGTATTAGGGTAATGTTAGGGTTCGGATTCATGTTCGGGTTAGTATTAGGGTAATGTTAGGGTTCGGATTCATGTTCGGGTTAGTATTAGGGTAATGTTAGGGTTCGGATTCATGTTCGGGTTAGTATTAGGGTAATGTTAGGGTTCGGATTCATGTTCGGGTTAGTATTAGGGTAATGTTAGGGTTCGGATTCATGTTCGGGTTAGTATTAGGGTAATGTTAGGGTTCGGATTCATGTTCGGGTTAGTATTAGGGTAATGTTAGGGTTCGGATTCATGTTCGGGTTAGTATTAGGGTAATGTTAGGGTTCGGATTCATGTTCGGGTTAGTATTAGGGTAATGTTAGGGTTCGGATTCATGTTCGGGTTAGTATTAGGGTAATGTTAGGGTTCGGATTCATGTTCGGGTTAGTATTAGGGTAATGTTAGGGTTCGGATTCATGTTCGGGTTAGTATTAGGGTAATGTTAGGGTTCGGATTCATGTTCGGGTTAGTATTAGGGTAATGTTAGGGTTCGGATTCATGTTCGGGTTAGTATTAGGGTAATGTTAGGGTTCGGATTCATGTTCGGGTTAGTATTAGGGTAATGTTAGGGTTCGGATTCATGTTCGGGTTAGTATTAGGGTAATGTTAGGGTTCGGATTCATGTTCGGGTTAGTATTAGGGTAATGTTAGGGTTCGGATTCATGTTCGGGTTAGTATTAGGGTAATGTTAGGGTTCGGATTCATGTTCGGGTTAGTATTAGGGTAATGTTAGGGTTCGGATTCATGTTCGGGTTAGTATTAGGGTAATGTTAGGGTTCGGATTCATGTTCGGGTTAGTATTAGGGTAATGTTAGGGTTCGGATTCATGTTAGGGTTAGTATTAAGGTAATGATAGGGTCCAGATTCACATTAGGGTTAATATTAGGGGTAATGTTAGGGTTTGTATTCATGTTAGGGTTAGTATTAGTGGTAATGTTAGGGTTCGGAATCATGCTAGGTTTAGTATTGGGGATAATTTTAGGGTTCGGATTCATGTTAGGGTTAGTATTAGGGGTAACGTTAGGGTCCGGATTCACATTAGGGTTAGTATTAGGGGTAACGTTAGGGTCCGGAATCATGTTAGGGTTAGTATTAATGGTAATGTTAGGGTTTGTATTCATGTTAGTATTAGTGGTAATGTTAGGGTTCGGAATCATGCTAGGGTTAGTATTGGGGAAAATTTTAGGGTTCAGATTCATGTTAGGGTTAGTATTAGGGGTAATGTTAAGGTCCGGATTCATGTTAGGGTTAGTATTAGGGGTAATGTTAGGGTCCGGATTCATGTTATGGTTAGTATTACTGGTAATGTTAGGGTCCGGATTCATGTTCGGGTTAGTATTGGGGTTAGGGTCCGGATTCATGCTAGGGTTATTATTAGTGGTAATGTTAGGGTCCGGATTCATGTTAGGGTTAGTATTAGGGATAATGTTAAGGTCCGGATTCATGTTAGGGTTAGTATTAGGGCTAATGTTAGGGTCCGGATTCATGTTCGGGTTATTATTGGGGTTAGGGTTCGTATTCATGTTAGGGTTGGCATTATGGGTAATATTAATGTCCGGGTTCATGTTAGGTTTAGTATTGGGGGTAATGTTTGGGACCGGATTCATGTTAGGGTTAGTATTAGGGGTAATGGTAGGGTCCGGAATCATTTTAGGGTTAGTATTACTGGTAATGTTAGGGTTTGGATTCATGTTAGGGTTAGTATTGGGGGTAATGTTATGGTCAGGATTCATGTTAGGGTTAGTATTACTGGTAATGTTAGGGTTCTGATTCATGTTAGGGTTAGTATTAGGGGTAATGTTAGGGTCCGGATTCATGTTAGGGTTAGTATTACTGGTAATGTTAGGGTTCTGATTCATTTTAGGGTTAGTATTGGGGGTAATGTTAGGGTTCTGATTCATGTTAGGGTTAGTATTAGGGGTAATGTTAGGGTTCGGATTCATGTTAGGGATAGAATTAGGGGTAATGTCAGGGTCCGGATTCATGTTAGGATTAGTATTAGTGGTAATGTTAGGGTCCTGATTCATGTTAGGGTTAGTATTGGGGTTAGGGTTCGGATTCATGTTAGGATTAGTATTAGGGGTAATGTTAGGGTCTAGATTCATGTTAGGGTTAGTATTAGGGGTAATGTTAGGGTCCGGATTCATGTTAGGGTTAGTATTAGGGGTAATGTTAGGGTCCGGATTCATGTTAGGGTTAGTATTAGTGGTAATGTTAGGGTCCGGGTTGATGTTAGGGTTAGTATTAGTGGTAATGTTAGGGTTCGGATTCATGTTAGGTTTAGCATTATGGGTAATGTTAGGGTCCGGGTTCATGTTAAGGTTAGTATTGGAGTTAGGGTTCGGATTCATTTTAGGGTTAGTATTAGGTTTAGGGTCCGGATTCATGTTGGGGTCCGTATTGGGGTTAGGGTTCGGATTCATGTTAGGGTTAGTACTGGGGTAATGTTAGGGTCCGGATTCCTGTTAGGGTTAGTATTAGGTTTAGGTTCCCGATTCATGTTCGGGTCCGTATTGGGGGTAATGTTAAGGTCCAGATTCATTTTAGGGTTAGTATCAGGGGTAATGTTAGGGTCCGGATTCATGTTAGGGTTAGTATTAGGGGTAATGTTAGGGTCCGGATTCATGTTAGGGTTAGTATTAGGGGTAATGTTAGGGTCCGGATTCATGTTAGGGTTAGTACTGGGGTAATGTTAGGGTCCGGATTCCTGTTAGGGTTAGTATTAGGTTTAGGTTCCCGATTCATGTTCGGGTCCGTATTGGGGGTAATGTTAAGGTCCAGATTCATTTTATTAGGGGTAATTTTAGGTTTCGGATTCATGTTAGGGTTAGTATTAGGGGTAATGTTAGGGTCCGGATTCATGTTCGGGTTAGTATTAGGGGTAATGTTAGGGTCCGGATTCACATTAGGGTTAGTATTAGGGGTAATGTTAGGGTTAGTATTAGTGGTAATGTTAGGGTTCGGAATCATGCTAGGATTAGTATTGGGGATAATTTTAGGGTTCGTATTCATGTTTGGGTTAGTATGAGTGGTAATGTTAGGGTTCGGATTCATGTTAGGGTTAGTATTAGGGGTAATGTTAGGGTCCAGATTCATTTTCGGGTTAGTATTGGGGTTAGGGTCCGGATTCATGTTAGGGTTAGCATTAGGGGGTAATGTTAGGGTCCGTATTTATGTTAGTGTTAGTATTGCAGTTAGGGTTCGGATTCATGTTCGGGTTAGTATTGGGGTTAGGGTTCGTGTTCATGTTAGGGTTGTCATTATGGGTTATATTAGGGTCCGGAATCATTTTAGGGTTAGTATTGGGGGTAATGTTTGGGTCCGGATTCATGTTAGGGTTAGTATTAGGGGTAATGTTAGGGTCCGGAGTCAATTTAGGGTTAGTATTACTGGTAAGGTTAGGTTCGGGTTCATGTTAGGGTTAGTATTAGGGGTAATGTTATGGTCCGGGTCGATGTTAGGGTTAGTATTAGTGGTAATGTTATGGTCCGGATTCATGTTAGGGTTAGTTTTGGGGGGTAATGTTAGGGTTAGTATTGGGGTTAGGGTTCTGATTCATGCTAGGGATAGTATTAGGGGTAATGTTAGGGTTCGGATTCATGTTAGGGTTAGCATTAGGGGTAATGTTAGGGTTCGGATTCATGTTCGGGTTAGTATTGGGGTTAGGGTCCGGATTCATGTTAGGGTTAGTATTGGGGTTAGGGTTCGGTTTCATGTTAGGGTTAGTATTGGGGTTAGGGTCCGGATTCATGTTAGGGTTAGTATTGGGGTTAGGGTCCGGATTCATGTTAGGGTTAGTACTGGGGTTAGGATCCTGGTCATGTTAGGGTTAGTATTGGGGTTAGGGTCCGGATTCATGTTAGTGTTAGTATTGGGGTTAGGGTTCGGTTTCATGTTAGGGTTAGTATTGGGGTTAGGGTCCGGATTCATGTTAGGGTTAGTATTGGGGTTAGGGTTCGGATTCATGTTAGGATTAGTATTGTGGTTAGGGTCCGGTTTCATGTTTGGGTTAGTATTGGGGTTAGGGTCCGGATTCATGTTAGGCTTAGTATTGGGGTTAGGGTCCGGATTCATGTTAGGGTTAGTATTGGGGTAATGTTAGGGTCCGGATTTATGTTAGGGTTAGTATTGGGGTTAGGGTTCGGATTCATGTTCGGGTTAGTATTGGGGTTAGGGTTCGGATTAATGTTAGGGTTAGTATTAGGTTTAGGGTCCGGATTCATGATCGAGTCCGTATTGGGGTTATGGTCCAGATTCATGTTCGGGTTAGTATTGGGGGTAATGTTAGGGTCCGGATTCATGTGAGGGTTAGTACTGGGGTAATGTTAGGGTCCGGATTCATGTTACGGTTAGTATTGGAGTTAGGGTTCGGATTCCTGTTAGGGTTAGTATTAGGTTTAGGGTCCGGATTCATGTTCGGGTCCGTATTGGGTTTAGGGTTCGGATTTATGTTAGGGTTAGTATTGGGGTTAGGGTCCGGATTCAAGTTTAATGGTGGGGATAGTATTAGGGGTAATTTTAGGGTCCGGGTGATGTTAGGGTTAATATTAGGGGTAATGTTAGGGTCCGGGTTGATGTTAGGGTTAGTATTGGGGGTAATGTTAGGGTCCTGATTCATGTTAGGGTTATTATTGGGGTTAGGGATTGGATTCATGTTCGGATTAGTATTGGGGTTAGGGTCTGGGTTCATGTTAGGGTTAGCAATAGGGGTAATGTTAGGGTCCGGGTTGATGTTAGGTTTAGTATTAGTGGTAATGTTAGGGTCCGGGTTGTTGTTAGGGTTAGTATTGGGGTTAGGGTCCGGGTTCATGTTAGGGTTAGCATTATGGGTAATATTAGAGTCCGGGTTCTTGTTAGTGTTAGTATTAGTGGTAATGTTAGGGTCCGGGTTGATGTTAGGGTTAGTATTAGGGGTAATGTTAGGGTCCGGGTTGATGTTAAGGTTAGTATCAGTGGTAATGTTAGGGTCCGGGTTGATGTTAGGGTTAGTATTGGGGTTAGGGTCCGGGTTCATGTTAGGGTTAGTATTGGGGGTGATGTTAGGGTCCGGGTTCATGTTAGGGTTAGCATTAGGGGTAATGTTACGGTCCGGATTTATGTTAGTATTGGGGTTAGGGTCCGGGTTCATGTTAGGGTTAGTATTGGGGTTAGGGTCCGGGTTCATGTTAGGGTTTGTATTGGGGTTAAGGTCCGGATTCATGTTAGGGTTAGTATTGGGGTTAGGGTCCAGATTCATGTTAGGGGTAGTATTGGGGTTAGGGTCCGGGTTCATGTTAGGGTTTGTATTGGGGTTAAGGTTCTGATTCATGTTAGGGTTAGCATTAGGGGTAATATTAGGGTCCGGGTTCATGTTTGGGTTAGTATTAGGGGTAATGTTAGGGTTCGGGTTGATGCTAGGGTTAGCATTAGGGGTAATGTTAGGGTCCGGATTCATGTTCGGGTTAGTATTGGGGTTAAGGTTCGGATTCTTGTTAGGGTTAGCATTAGGGGTAATATTAGGGTCCGGGTTCATGTTCGGGTTTGTATTAGGGGTAATGTTAGGGTCCGGGTTGATGTTAGGGTTAGCATTAGGGGTAATGTTAGGGCCCGGATTCATGTTCCGGTTAGTATTGGGGTTAGGGTTCGGATTCATGTTACGGTTAGCATTGGGGGTAATGTTAGGGTTCGGATTCATGTTAGGGTTAGTATTGGGGTTAGGGTTCGGATTCATGTTCGGGTTAGCATTGGGGTTAGGGTCCGGGTTCATGTTAGGGTTAGCATTAGGGGTAATGTTAGGGTCCGGGTTCATGTTATGGTTAGTATTGGGGTAATGTTAGGGTTCTGATTCATGTTAGGGTTAGTATAAGGGGTAATGTTAGGGTCCGGATTCATGTTAGGGTTAGTATTAGGGGTAATGTTAGGGTCCTGAATCATGTTAGGGTTAGTATTAGGGATAATGTTAGGGTCCGGATTCATGTTCGGGTTAGTATTAGGGGTAATTTTAGGGTCCGTAATCATGTTAGGGTTAGTATTAGTGGTAATTTTAGGGTCCGGATTAATTTTCGGGTTAGTATTAGGGGTAATGTTAGGGTCCGGATTCATGTTAGGGTTAGTATTAGGGGTAATGTTAGGTTTCGGATTCATGTAAGGGATAGTATTGGTGGTAATGTTTGGGTCCGGATTCATGTTCGGGTTAGTATTAAGGGTTAATGCTATGGTTCGGATTCATGTTCAGGTTAGTATTAGGGGTAATGTTAGGGTTCTGATTTATGTTAGGGTTAGTATTGGGGGTTATGTTAGGGTTCGGATTCATGCTAGGGTTAGTATTGGGGGTTATGTTAGGGTTCGGATTCATGCTAGGGTTAGTATTGGGATTAGGGTCCGGATTCATGTTAGGGTTAGTATTGGGGGTAATGTTAGGGTCCGGAATCATGTTAGGGTTAGTATTAGTGGTAATGTTAGGGTCCGGAATCATGTTAGGGTTAGTATTAGGGGTAATTTTAGGTTTCGGATTCATGTTAGGGTTAGTATTAGGGGTAATGTTAGGGTCCGGATTCATGTTCGGGTTAGTATTAGGGGTAATGTTAGGGTCCGGATTCATGTTCGGGTTAGTATTAGGGGTAATGTTAGGGTTCTGATTCATGATAGGGTTAGTATTAGGGGTAATGTTAGGGTTCGGATTCATGTTCAGGTTAGTATTAGGGGTAATGTTAGGGTCTGTATTAATGTTAGGGTTAGTATTGGGGTTAGCGTTCGGATTCATGTTCGGGTTAAAATTGGGGTTAGGGTTCGGATTCATGTTTGGGTTAGTATTGGGGGTAATGTTAGGGTTCGGATTCATGTTAGGGTTAGTATTAGTAGTAATTTTAGGGTCCGGATTAATTTTCGGGTTAGTATTAGGGGTAATGTTAGGGTCCGGATTCATGTTAGTGTTAGTATTAGGGGTAATGTTAGGTTTCGGATTCATGTAAGGGATAGTATTGGTGGTAATGTTTGGGTCCGGATTCATGTTCGGGTTAGTATTAAGGGTTAATGCTATGGTTCGGATTCATGTTCAGGTTAGTATTAGGGGTAATGTTAGGGTTCTGATTTATGTTAGGGTTAGTATTGGGGGTTATGTTAGGGTTCGGATTCATGCTAGGGTTAGTATTGGGGGTTATGTTAGGGTTCGGATTCATGCTAGGGTTAGTATTGGGATTAGGGTCCGGATTCATGTTAGGGTTAGTATTGGGGGTAATGTTAGGGTCCGGAATCATGTTAGGGTTAGTATTAGTGGTAATGTTAGGGTCCGGAATCATGTTAGGGTTAGTATTAGGGGTAATTTTAGGTTTCGGATTCATGTTAGGGTTAGTATTAGGGGTAATGTTAGGGTCCGGATTCATGTTCGGGTTAGTATTAGGGGTAATGTTAGGGTCCGGATTCATGTTCGGGTTAGTATTAGGGGTAATGTTAGGGTTCTGATTCATGATAGGGTTAGTATTAGGGGTAATGTTAGGGTTCGGATTCATGTTCAGGTTAGTATTAGGGGTAATGTTAGGGTCTGTATTAATGTTAGGGTTAGTATTGGGGTTAGCGTTCGGATTCATGTTCGGGTTAAAATTGGGGTTAGGGTTCGGATTCATGTTTGGGTTAGTATTGGGGGTAATGTTAGGGTTCGGATTCATGTTAGGGTTAGTATTAGTAGTAATTTTAGGGTCCGGATTAATTTTCGGGTTAGTATTAGGGGTAATGTTAGGGTCCGGATTCATGTTAGTGTTAGTATTAGGGGTAATGTTAGGTTTCGGATTCATGTAAGGGATAGTATTGGGGGTAATGTTTGGGTCCGGATTCATGTTCGGGTTAGTATTAGTGGTAATGCTATGGTTTGGATTCATGTTCAGGTTTGTATTAGGGGTAATGTTAGGGTTCTGATTCATGTTAGGGTTAGTATTAGGGGTAATGTTAGGGTTTGGATTCATGTTAGGGTTAGTATTAGGGGTAATGTTAGGGTCCGGATTCATGTTCGGGTTAGTATTAGGGGTAATGTTAGGGTCCGGGTTCATGTTAGGGTTAGTATTGGGGTTAGGGTCCGGGTTCATGTTAGGGATAGTATTAGGGGTAATGTTAGGGTCCGGATTCATGTTAGGGTTAGTAATAATGGTAATGTTAGGGTTCGGATTCATGTTAGGGTTAGTATTGGGGTTAGGGTCCGGGTTCATGTTACGGATAGTATGGGGGTTAGGGTTCGGATTCATGTTAGTGTTAGTATTGTGGTTAGGGTCCGGGTTGATGTTAGGAATAGTATTAGGGGTAATGTTAGGGTCCGGGTTGATGTTAGGGTTAGTATTAGTGGTAATGTTAGGGTCCGGGTTCATGTTAGGGTTAGTATTAGGGGTAATGTTAGGGTACGGGTTGATGTTAGGGATAGTATTAGTGGTAATGTTAGGGTCCGGGTTGATGTTACGGTTAGTATTAGGGGTAATGTTAGTGTCCGGATTCATGTTAGGGTTAGTATTGGGGTTAGGGTTCGGATTCATCTTAGGGTTAGTATTGGGGTTAGGGTCCGGGTTCATGTTAGGGTTAGTATTAGTGGTAATGTTAGGGTTGGTTTCATGTTCGGGATAGTATTAGGGGTAATGTTAGGGTCCGTATTCATGTTAGTGTTAGTAATAATGGTAATGTTAGGGTTCGGATTCATGTTAGGGTTAGTATTGGGGTTAGGGTCCGGGTTCATGTTTGGGTTAGTATGGGGGTTAGGGTTCGGATTCATGTTAGGGTTAGTATTGTGGTTAGGGTCCGGGTTCATGTTAGGAATAGTATTAGTGGTAATGTTAGGGTCCGGGTTGATGTTATGGTTAGTATTAGTGGTAATGTTAGGGTCCTTCTTGATGTTAGGGCTAGTATTATGGGTAATGTTAGGGTCCGGATTCATGTTAGGGTTAGTATTGGGGGTAATGTTAGGGTTCGGATTCATGTTCATGTTAGTATTAGGGGTAATGTTAGGGTTCGGATTCATGCTAGGGTGTAACGGCTCCCGGCGGCTCACCCGCGTGACGTCACGGACACGCCGCGGGGTGCCGCCCCGGGCCGATGACGTCACACGGTTCCGCCCCCTCCTCCTCTTAAACCGGAAGATTTCAGATGTCTGGCGTTCCAGCAATCAATGCGGACGCCAGACCTTCACTGGCCTCGCAGCACAACGGAGCCTCTACACAAACCCTCTCCTCACAGAGCCCTCACATCCCCACGCAGATCGAGCAGATCGTTGGCAAGTCCCTGCTGCCACTTCATCCATTTGCGGGCTCACCAGTCTAAGGAGAGTAGCTCTCTGTTGCCATCCGGTGGTAACTCATAGGCGCTGCTTGCTGTACAACTGAGAACTGTGAACTGTTATTGAAACTGCTATACTCTCAGAACTTTGTTGATAATTCCTACTAATACTGTATTGTGAAAAGAACAGTCAGTGATTGTGGAGATCGATCTTGTTCCACTGTTACTATCACTCTTTTGGGAGATTGGTGCAATGATGCGCAAAACCTAGTGGCGAGATTCATTGCTGCACAAGTACCCTTGGTCTTGGGTGTGTGACGCGGAACGGGGTTCCGCAGCTGAGCTCCATAGCCTCCCTTAGTTAGGGTATTGTATAGGGTTAGTATTAGTGGTAATGTTAGGGTCAGGATTTATGTTAGGGATAGTATAGGGGAATGTTAGGGTTCGGATTCATGCAAGGGTTAGTATTAGGGGTAATGTTAGGGTTCGGATTCATGTTAGGGTTAGTATTAGGGGTAATTTTAGGGTTCGGATTCATGCTAGGGTTAGTATTGGGGGTAATGTTAGGGTCAGGATTCATGAAAGGGTTAGTATTAGGGGTAATGTTAGGGTTCGGATTCATGCTAGGGTTAGTATTAGGGGTAATGTTAGGGTTCGGATTCATGTCCGGGTTAGTATTAGGGGTAATGTTAGGGTTCGGATTCATGTTAGGGTTAGTATTGGGGGTAATTATAAGGGTTCGGATTCATGCTAGGGTTAGTATTGGGGGTAATGTTAGGGTCCAGATTCATGTTAGGGTTTATATTAGTGGTAATGTTAGGGTCCGGATTCATGTTAGGGTTAGTATTGGGGTTAGGGTCAGGATTCATGTTAGGGATAGTATAGGGGAATGTTAGGGTTCGGATTCATGCAAGGGTTAGTATTAGGGGTAATGTTAGGGTTCGGATTCATGTCCGGGTTAGTATTAGGGGGTAATGTTAGGGTTCGGATTCATGTTACGGTTAGCATTAGGGGTAATGTTAGGGTTCGGATTCATGTTAGGGTTAGTATTGGGGGTAATGTTAGGGTTCGGATTCATGTTAGGGTTAGTATTGGGGTTAGGGTTCGGATTCATGTCAGTGTTAGTATTGGGGGTAATGTTAGGGTCCAGATTCATGCTATGCTTAGAATTGGAGTTAGGGTTCGGATTTATGTTCGGGTTAGTATTGGGGTTAGGGTTCGGATTCATGTTAGGGTTAGCATTAGGGGTAATGTTAGGGTCCAGATTCATGCTAGGGTTAGTATTGGGGGTAATGTTAGGGTTCGGATTAATGTTACGGTTAGCATTAGGGGTAATGTTAGGGTCTGGATTCATGTTAGGGTTAGTATTGGGGTTAGGGTCCGGATTCATGTTAGGGTTAGTATTGGGGTTAGGGTTTGGATTCATGTTAGGGTTATAGGGTTAGTATTAGGGGTAATGTTAGGGTTCGGATTCATGTCCGGGTTAGTATTAGGGGTAATGTTAGGGTTCGGATTCATGTTAGGGTTAGTATTGGGGGTAATTATAAGGGTTCGGATTCATGCTAGGGTTAGTATTGGGGGTAATGTTAGGGTCCAGATTCATGTTAGGGTTTATATTAGTGGTAATGTTAGGGTCCGGATTCATGTTAGGGTTAGTATTGGGGTTAGGGTCAGGATTCATGTTAGGGATAGTATAGGGGAATGTTAGGGTTCGGATTCATGCAAGGGTTAGTATTAGGGGTAATGTTAGGGTTCGGATTCATGTTAGGGTTAGTATTGGGGGTAATGTTAGGGTCCAGATTCATGCTAGGGTTAGTATTGGGGGTAATGTTAGGGTCCAGATTCATGCTAGGGTTAGTATTGGGGGTAATGTTAGGGTCCAGATTCATGCTAGGGTTAGTATTGGGGTTAGGGTCCGGATTCATGTTAGGGTTAGTATTGGGGTTAGGGTTCGGATTCATGTCAGTGTTAGTATTGGGGGTAATGTTAGGGTCCAGATTCATGCTATGCTTAGAATTGGAGTTAGGGTTCGGATTTATGTTCGGGTTAGTATTGGGGTTAGGGTTCGGATTCATGTTAGGGTTAGCATTAGGGGTAATGTTAGGGTCCAGATTCATGCTAGGGTTAGTATTGGGGGTAATGCTAGGGTTCGGATTAATGTTACGGTTAGCATTAGGGGTAATGTTAGGGTCTGGATTCATGTTAGGGTTAGTATTGGGGTTAGGGTCCGGATTCATGTTAGGGTTAGTATTGGGGTTAGGGTTTGGATTCATGTTAGGGTTAGTATTGGGGTTAGGGTCCGGGTTCATGTTAGGGTTAGTATTGGGGGTAATGTTAGGGTTCGGATTCATGTACGGGTTAGTATTCGGGGTAATTTTAGGGTTCGGATTCATGCTAGGGTTAGTATTAGTGGTAATGTTAGGGTCAGGATTCATGCTAGGGTTAGTATTGGGGGTAATGTTAGGGTCCAGATTCATGTTAGGGTTTATATTAGTGGTAATGATAGGGTCCGGAATCATGCTATGCTTAGTATTGGAGTTAGGGTTCGGATTCATGTTAGGGTTAGTATTGGGGTTAGGGTTCGGATTCATGTTAGGGTCCAGATTCATGTCAGGGTTAGCATTAGGGGTAATGTTAGGGTTCGGATTCATGTTACGGTTAGCATTAGGGGTAATGTTAGGGTCCGGATTCATGTTAGGGTTAGTATTGGGGTTAGGGTCCCTGTTCATGTTAGGATTAGTATTAGTGGTAATGTTAGGGTTCGGATTCATGTACGGGTTAGTTTTGGCGGAAATGTTAGGGTTGGTTTCATGTTAGGGATAGTATTAGGGGTAATGTTAGGGTTCGGATTCATGTAAGGGTTAGTATTAGTGGTAATGTTAGGGTCCGGGTTCATGTTAGGGTTAGTATTGGGGGTAATGTTAGGGTTCGGATTCATGTAAGGGTTAGTATTAGGGGTAATGTTAGGGTTCGGATTCATGCTAGGGTTAGTATTAGGGGTAATGGTAGGGTCCGGATTCATGTTAGGGTTAGTATTAATGGTAATGTTAGGGTTCGGATTCATGTTAGGGTTAGTATTAATGGTTAATGTTAGGGTTCGGATTCATGTTTGGGTTGGTATTAATGGTAATGTTAGGGTTCGGATTCATGTTAGGGTTAGTATTGGGGTTTAGGGTCCGGGTTCATGTTTGGGTTAGTATGGGGGTTAGGGTTCGGATTCATGTTAGTATTAGTATTGGGGTTAGGGTCCGGGTTCATGTTAGGGATAGTATTAGGGGTAATGTTAGGGTCCGGGTTCATGCTAGGGTTAGTATTAGTGGTAATTAGACATGTGCACTGCCAAAAAATTCGTTTCGTTTCGTTTTAAATTCGAAATTGTGTTATGTCGTTTTTCAGGATTCGGATGTGAAAGTCAATTCGGATTCGGAATTCGGTAGCGTTCGCATGAACGTTCGTTTCGTTTTCTGTTCTTATTCGTTTCGTTCGTTTGCAGCAAAAGTGACATTTGAGGGGGAAAAAATATTTTTCTCCTCTGATGTCACTTTGCTCCAACGAACGAAACGAATAAGAACAGAAAACGAAACGAACGTTCATGCGAACGCTACCGAATTTCGGAAATGGAAATTCGGATTCGTTTGCATTCGTTATGTCTGTAATTCGGAATTCGGATACATCCCAATGTCCGAATTTCCGAAAATTCGTCCGAATTTCGATTCGGAACGAAACGAATCGCACATGTCTAGTGGTAATGTTAGGGTTCGGATTCATGTTAGGGTTAGTATTGGGTTAATGTTAGGGTCCGGATTCATGTTAGGGATAATATTGGGGGTAATGTTAGGGTTCGGATTCATGTACGGGTTAGTATTAGGGGTAATGTTAGGGTTCCGATTCATGCTAGGGTTAGTATTGGGGGTAATGTTAGGGTCCGGGTTCATGTTAGGGTTATTATTGGGGTTAGGGTCAGGATTCATGTACGGGTTAGTATTAGGGGTATTGTTAGGGTTCGGATTCATGTTAGGGTTAGTATTGGGGGTAATGTTAGGGTCCGGGTTCATGTTAGGGTTATTATTGGGGTTAGGGTCCGGGTTCATGTTAGGGTTAGCATTAGGGTTAATGTTAGGGTCCGGGTTCATGTTAGGGTTAGTATGGGGGTTAGGGTTCGGATTCATGTTAGGGTTAGTATTGGGGTTAGGGTCCGGGTTCATGTTAGGGTTAGTATTAGTGGTAATGTTAGGGTCCGGGTTGATGTTAGGGTTAGTATTAGTGGTAATGTTAGGGTCCGCGTTCATGTTAGGGTTAGTATTGGGGTTAGGGTCCGTGTTCATGTTCGGGTTAGTATTGGGGTTAGGGTCCGGGTTCATGTTAGGGTTAGTATTGGGGTTAGGGTCCGGGTTCATGTTAGGGTTAGTATTAGTGGTAATGTTAGGGTCCGTGTTCATGTTAGGGTTAGTATTGGGGTTAGGGTCCAGGTTCATGTTAGGGTTAGTATTGGGGTTAGGGTCCGGGTTGATGTTAGAGTTAGTATTAGTGGTAATGTTAGGGTCCGGGTCGATTTTAGGGTTAGTATTGGGGGTAATGTTAAGGTCCGGATTGATGTTAGGGTTAGTATTGGGGTTAGGGTCCAGGTTCATGTTCGGGTTAGTATTAGTGGTAATGTTAGGGTCCGGGTTGATGTTAGGGTTAGTATTACTGGTAATGTTAGGGTCCGCATTCATGTTAGGGTTAGTATTGGGGGTAATGTTAGGGTCCGGGTTCATGTTAGGGTTAGTATTGGGGTTAGGGTCCGGGTTCATGTTAGGGTTAGTATTGGGGTTAGGGTCCGGGTTCATGTTAGGGTTAGTATTGGGGTTAGGGTCCGGGTTCATGTTCGGGTTAGTATTAGTGGTAATGTTAGGGTCCGGGTTGATGTTAGAGTTAGTATTACTGGTAATGTTAGGGTCCGCATTCATGTTAGGGTTAGTATTGGGGGTAATGTTAGGGTCCGGGTTCATGTTAGGGTTAGTATTGGGGTTAGGGTCCGGGTTCATGTTAGGGTTAGTATTGGGGTTAGGGTCCGGGTTCATGTTAGGGTTAGTATTGGGGTTAGGGTCCGGGTTCATGTTAGGGTTAGTATTGGGGTTAGGGTCCGGGTTCATGTTAGGGTTAGTATTGGGGTTAGGGTCCGGGTTCATGTTAGGGTTAGTATTGGGGTTAGGGTCCGGGTTCATGTTAGGGTTAGTATTAGTGGTAATGTTAGGGTCCGTGTTCATGTTAGGGTTAGTATTGGGGTTAGGGTCCAGGTTCATGTTAGGGTTAGTATTGGGGTTAGGGTCCGGGTTGATGTTAGAGTTAGTATTAGTGGTAATGTTAGGGTCCGGGTCGATTTTAGGGTTAGTATTGGGGGTAATGTTAAGGTCCGGATTGATGTTAGGGTTAGTATTGGGGTTAGGGTCCAGGTTCATGTTCGGGTTAGTATTAGTGGTAATGTTAGGGTCCGGGTTGATGTTAGGGTTAGTATTACTGGTAATGTTAGGGTCCGCATTCATGTTAGGGTTAGTATTGGGGGTAATGTTAGGGTCCGGGTTCATGTTAGGGTTATTATTGGGGTTAGGGTCCGGGTTCATGTTAGGGTGATGTTTTTCTTTGGGGTTAGGGTTAGTATTACATTTGGGGTTCACCTCAGTCCTGTGTTTAGTGTTAGGATTAGGGTTCGGGCCCCTCTATTCCTCATTATCTCATGTTCCCAGGCAATGAGGGGCCCTTTTTGATGTAATTGCCGATCCGGGATACAGAAGATCCTCCTCGTCCCTCAGGAGCCTTGTACAGCTCCTCCCCTTAGACCCTCCTAACAGGAAGTTCCACCACACAGCACATACATGAAATAAATGGCCTCACATTCATAAAGGAGAAATCCACATTTGTTATTACTTGGCATTGGATCTGTGATCAGTGGATAGGGGGGAGGGGGGGTGCAATGCTCTGTCTCCTGCAGACTCCCCCCACATCATCCCATGTTCATAGTCAGGTGTGGACTTTCAGTTACAGTGTTGGGAGGACATATGAATGGCCTACATGTGAGGTGACATCACTGCACTTGTATTCCATTGAGAACTATGACTTCCTCCGCCATGGTGTCCGATGGGATTTGTAGTCTCTCCATTCACAGATGTGTGAGTGGACGATGCGGCTGCATGTGATCTTCTACCCAGTCCGCAGAAGGAATTTCTGCATTTTGTGGTAGCATATTCCTTCACTTCCTCCGTGTGTGATAATCCCGCCTCTGAGAGCACTGGGCGGTGCCATTCCTTGCTCAGTGTCATACGAGGGGGAGGGGCTTCTATAAATGATGGACATGACATGGAGGATGTCGGTGTGCTGTACAGGAAATGTCATCCTGCATTTAGATTGATCGGAATTCTGGAGTGGAGGAGAGTTTTATTCCAGAGTCACGGTGATCTTCTCCTCGAAGCTTCCAGAGCTCCCAGGAAGTGACGTGTAACCATTACTAGGAGACAACAGGAAGCTGTGGTAGACTTGGATTCAATAAACAGCTCGATGTTCGTATTTCTGTCATGTGATGTCTGTATGTTGGTCATGTGATGTCTGTATGTTGGTCATGTGATGTCTCTACGCAGGGCTGATGCTGCCACTAGGCAGCCGCCTAAGGCGCACTGCTACCTAGGGCGCAGCCTCGACCACTCACCCCCCTCACGACCCCCCCCCGTCTATATCAAATTGCAAAAGCCAATAGCAGGCTGGCTATTGCACCCTCCCACTAAGCAGATGAGCAGAACTGAGAGACAACTTTCTCTCTCAGGTCTGCTCCTCTGCTCAGTGGGTGGTGTTTCACTAGCTGGTTTGCTATTGGCTATTTCCAATTAAAATAGCCAATAGCAGTCTGTCTATTGCTCCCAGCTGCTTACATCCACTAGTCACCTGCGGAATCTAGCCCGCAGGAGAATAGGGCCGCCCAGGAGGGGGGATTTGGGATTATGCCACTGGAGGGGGGCCGGGGGTGCAAGTAGCTGG
>NW_017309213.1:27351-28331 GCF_000935625.1 Nanorana parkeri | reverse complement strand
CCCTCCATCCCCCCCCTCGGGGTCCTTCTCAATAATGTCACATGTGCTGTTCATCTCTATGATACTGTTGTTGTATTAAGGCAAATGAAAGACTTGTAGTGGCCTAACCCTAACCCATTGACTACCCGTGTAAAGGGTCACGTCTCCATTGATTACCCGTGTAAAGGGTCACGTCTCCATTGACTGCCCGTGTAAAGGGTCACGTCTCCATTGATTACCCGTGTAAAGGGTCACGTCTCCATTGATTACCCATGTAAAGGGTCACGTCTCCATTGATTACCCGTGTAAAGGGTCACGTCTCCATTGACTACCCGTGTAAAGGGTCACGTCTCCATTGATTACCCGTGTAAAGGGTCACGTCTCCATTGATTACCCATGTAAAGGGTCACGTCTCCATTGACTACCCGTGTAAAGGGTCACGTCTCCATTGACTACCCGTATAAAGTGTCACGTCTCCAATGCCTACCCGTGTAAAGGGTCCCGTCTCCAATGACTACGCGTGTAAAGGGTCACGTCTCCACTGACTACCCGTGTAAAGGGTCACGTGTCCATTGACTACCCGTGTAAAGGGTCACGTCTCCATTGACTACCCGTGTAAAGGGTCACGTCTCCATTGACTGCCCGTGTAAAGGGTCACGTGTCCACTGACTACCCGTGTAAAGGGTCACGTCTCCACTGACTACCCGTGTAAAGGGTCACGTCTCCACTGGCTACCCGTGTAAAGGGTCACGTCTCCACTGGCTACCCATGTAAAGGGTCACGTCTCCATTGATTACCCATGTAAAGGGTCACGTCTCCATTGATTACCCATGTAAAGGGTCACGTCTCCATTGATTACCCATGTAAAGGGTCACGTCTCCATTGACTACCCGTGTAAAGGGTCACGTCTCCATTGACTACCCGTGTAAAGGGTCACGTCTCCATTGACTACCCGTGTAAAGGGTCACGTCTCCATTGACTGCCCGTGTAAAGGGTCACGT
>NW_017309213.1:16136-21377 GCF_000935625.1 Nanorana parkeri | reverse complement strand
TGTAAAGGGTCACGTCTCCATTGATTACCCGTGTAAAGGGTCACGTCTCCATTGACTACCCGTGTAAAGGGTCACGTCTCCATTGATTACCCGTGTAAAGGGTCACGTCTCCATTGATTACCCATGTAAAGGGTCACGTCTCCATTGACTACCCGTGTAAAGGGTCACGTCTCCATTGACTACCCGTATAAAGTGTCACGTCTCCAATGCCTACCCGTGTAAAGGGTCACGTCTCCAATGACTACGCGTGTAAAGGGTCACGTCTCCACTGACTACCCGTGTAAAGGGTCACGTGTCCATTGACTACCCGCGTAAAGGGTCACGTCTCCATTGACTACCCGTGTAAAGGGTCACGTCTCCATTGACTGCCCGTGTAAAGGGTCACATGTCCACTGACTACCCGTGTAAAGGGTCACGTCTCCACTGACTACCCGTGTAAAGGGTCACGTCTCCACTGGCTACCCGTGTAAAGGGTCACGTCTCCACTGGCTA
The DNA here is from genome assembly GCF_000935625.1 of Nanorana parkeri. Classification (NCBI taxonomy): domain Eukaryota; kingdom Metazoa; phylum Chordata; class Amphibia; order Anura; family Dicroglossidae; genus Nanorana; species Nanorana parkeri. The sequence continues at coordinate 20,885 of NW_017309213.1, read as the reverse complement.
CCCATGTAAAGGGTCACGTCTCCATTGATTACCCATGTAAAGGGTCACGTCTCCATTGATTACCCATGTAAAGGGTCACGTCTCCATTGATTACCCATGTAAAGGGTCACGTCTCCATTGACTACCCGTGTAAAGGGTCACGTCTCCATTGACTACCCGTGTAAAGGGTCACGTCTCCATTGACTGCCCGTGTAAAGGGTCACGTGTCCAGTGACGGACCCCTTGTGCTTCCTCTTATCACCCAGTCATACAAGTTTATACAGTGGACAGGTTCTCTTTGTGTTACATGTGTCAGACTTCCTATCTTTACCTCGGCTCCGGTACTTGCTGAGGGGCCGCTCGCGGACTGTATGTGCGGTCCGGTCCTTCATATGAAGATCTTCCCGTCAGACAAACACTCAGAGATAAGAGTTCTATCTGTTTTATTATCCAACGCCAAATAGAGTAAAATGATCATAAATATCACCAACAGCGTACAAAGTCCCCCCCGGGTCATGGTTACAACAGCCAGTCCCCTGAGGTCATGGTTACAACATGCAGTTTGGTCTGGTGGCGCAGCAGCTGGGACCTGGCCGCGTAGCTCTCCCTGCACTCCGAGCAGGCGAAGGGCCGCTCCCCCGTGTGGTTCCGCCGGTGTATGACCAGGTAACCGCGGCTGGAGAAACCTTTTCCACACTCCGCGCAGGTGAACGGCTTCTTCCGAGCGTGCGACCTTTGGTGGACGAAGAGATTGGATCTGCTGGACAACGTCTTCCCACATTCCAAGCAAGGCCACCGCCTCGGCGTGCCCATCCCGGAGGAGGACTCCGCCTTGACATGAGCCAGGATGGACCGTCCATGGTGCGTGTAGAGTCCCGCATGTTCACAATCCCCTTCACACCAAGACACGGGCTCGTCCTTCACACGTGTGCGCTGAGAACACTCCATGGGGGCCAACATGTCAGCCTCCGAGACATGTTCTTCATCCTCTGAGAGGGGTTCCTCCTTAATACGGGTGACTGCATGAGGCCTCCTGTCCATAGACGACCCATTGTCCAAGTCTTTGTATGAGCTGGCCTCCACCTTCCCGAGACCAGACGTGACCTGCGTGTGGTCTGCGGGCCTCAAAGGGTCCGTATGTGGGAGGACTTCTGACCTCACCTGACCGGTCTGCTTGTGAAGAGTTGGGGGTGAGATGTCTTCTTGTCGGATGCTTTCTCCGTCACAGGAAGTGGAGTCCCCCGTGACGAGGGGACACGTGTGCCGCGCGCAGTCCCGGGGTGCGTCATTCTCTCTGTCGGTGAAAATCCCTTCTTCACTGGAGATGGAGTCCTCCGGGAGATCCTCGCCGGTCCTCCGTGCCGACTCCTCCTCCGCAGCTTTGCCCCGAGCGGACGCATCTATTGGTGGAAAATAAAACATGAATATATGACGGGGTCACCAACAAAGAAGAACCGAGGCCTTCATATTCCCCTCATGCGTCGTTCTACACTCGGCATGACCACCTGACCACCACACGTCTAAGACCCTGAGGAACATCTCCAAAACCGCGGTCATCAATATAAGATAAGGTCCTCCATCCTCCACTGGTCACCCATCAATATAAGGTGAGGTCCTCCATCCTCCACTGGTCACCCATCAATATAAGGTGAGGTCCTCCATCCTCCACCGGTCACCCATCCTCCACTGGTCCCCCATCAATATAAGATGGGGTCCCCCATCCTCCACTGGTCACCCATCAATATAAGATGGGGTCCTCCATCCTCCACTGGTCACCCATCAATGCAAGATAAGGTCCTCCATCCTCCACTGGTCCCCCATCCTCCACTGGTCACCCATCAATACAAGATAAGGTCCTCCATCCTCCACTGGTCCTCCATCCTCCACTGGTCACCTATCAAGGAAAGATAAGGTCCCCCATCCTCCACTGGTCACCCATCACACTTGCTGAACCCAAGCAATACACCTAACCTCTTACCCGGAGCAGGGAGTGTCTGGTGGTCCTCCATCCCGACGTCCATGTACAGATACCGGTGTCCTCTAGTCCCATCTACCTGATCCTGGTGGGGGATGGTGAGATCTTCCAGGGTGGAGTCCCGGGAATACAGGGGGCGGGGACATCTCTCATGGTGGGGGATGGTGAGATCTTCCAGGGTGGAGTCCCAGGAATACAGGGGGCGGGGACATCTCTCATGGTGGGGGATGGTGAGATCTTCCTGGGTGGAGTCCCGGGAATACAGGGGGCGGGGACATCTCTCTGGTGGGTTCCTCTTACTGGATCCATCTGTAGGAAACACACACACTGACTGAATACATTGTTTCTATGTGTGTATCAGATGATGGGGGATGTAGGCGGAGCCTCCGTACTTACCCGGTGATGTGAGGGGCGGGGCATTCTCCATCACCACGTCCTTGTAGAGATCCCGGTGTCCTTCTAGATACTCCCACTCCTCCATGGAGAGATAGACAGAGACATCCTGACACCTTATAGGAACCTGACACACACAATGATACCGTCACCACCCAGACACGCCCCTTGTCTGTTCCTGGATCATGTCCCAGAATCCCCGGCACCGCTCACCTCTCCCGTCACCACCCAGACACGCCCCTTGTCTGTTCCTGGATCATGTCCCAGAATCCCCGGCACCGCTCACCTCTCCCGTCACCACCCAGACACGCCCCTTGTCTGTTCCTGGATCATGTCCCAGAATCCCCGGCACCTCTCACCTCTCCCGTCACCACCCAGACACGCCCCTTGTCTGTTCCTGGATCATGTCCCAGAATCCCCGGCACCGCTCACCTCTCCCGTCACCACCCAGACACGCCCCTTGTCTGTTCCTGGATCATGTCCCAGAATCCCCGGTACCTCTCACCTCTCCCGTCAGCAGCTCCGTCATCTTCTGGTCATGGTCGCCCTCGCCGGGTCTCAGGGACTGAGGTGGAGGAACCGCGATGGTGAGACGGTCACCGGACTTTACAGGAGGAAATCTCTGTATGAAAATAGTAACGATAAATGTCATGTGACCTCCCAGAATCCTCCTCACCTCTCCGGTCAGATATCATGTGACCTCCCAGAATCCCCCTCACCTCTCCGGTCAGATATCATGTGACCTCCCAGAATCCCCCTCACCCCTCTGATTAGGTCATGTGACCTCCCAGAATCCTCCTCACCCCTCCGGTCAGGTCACGTGACCTCCCAGAATCCCCCTCACCTCTCCGGTCAGGTCACGTGACCTCCCAGAATCCCCCTCACCTCTCCGGTCAGGTCACGTGACCTCCCAGAATCCTCCTCACCTCTCCGGTCAGGTCATGTGACCTCCCAGAATCCTCCTCACCCCTCCGGTCAGGTCACGTGACCTCCCAGAATCCTCCACACCCCTCCGGTCAGGTCACGTAACCTCCCAGAATGCCCCTCACCTCTCCGGTCAGGTTACGTGACCTCCCAGAATCCTCCACACCCCTCCGGTCAGGTTACGTGACCTCCCAGAATCCCCCTCACCTCTCCGGTCAGGTTACGTGACCTCCCAGAATCCTCCTCACCCCTCCAGTCAGGTCATGTGACCTCCCAGAATCCCCCTCACCTCTCCGGTCAGCAGGTAGATGATCTCCAGGGTGAGGTTGAGTATCCTGTAGGTGACGTCATTGTGGTCCTTCTCCATCCGGCACCGATCCAGGAAGATATTATATATATGGATTGTGAACGGCTGACGGGTAAAACGTGAATCCTGATTGGCTCTCTTCCTGTAATTAGGACTGTTCTGTATGTTTATGTTCTGTGTGCCTGCAGCCTGGGAGTAGAGCCGTATTCCTGACGACAATACAGAACAATGGGGGTCATACTGGTCCCTTCCACCCTTCTCATACATGTTGTGTACACGGGATCTCTCCGGCCATCGGGCACGCAGCATTATAGTGACCGGTCATCATACATACATGTAAATATGATAGAAATGACTCCCCATGATAAAGCTCCCAGCCAATCAGGTGCTGGCTCCCCAGCTTCTCTCTGATTGGCTATTATTATTATAATAATAATACTACTCTGCTACTATGCAAACAATTGGGCCCCTGGATGAGATGTTAGGGCCCCCCCCATGAGGTCCTGTATTGGCAAGCCCACCCAGCATCACTGACCTGCAGCCCCATGCCACTGACAGTGGGGGGGTCACTCTACTTCCGGGTCATGGCAGGCTCAGCTAATTTGCGTTCCACGACGCTTCCGCCTTCGTGCGGCTCACGTGTGTTTCACCAGGTTCGGCACACTTCCGGTGACTTCCGCCTTCCACGCCTCCTGCCAGCAGCGACAGCGCCACCTGGCGGCTCTCGGCACAGCTACACCCCCCATAGGGGAGACCCCGTAGGGGGCTGAGAGCCACATCCGGACAGACAGTGATATCACGTGACACAGAGGCCTCCGCCAGCATACGATCACCAATGATACATTATTGATATCTTTCGGATTGCGCGGTGAATGAAATCCGATACCGGAAGTGACGAAGGGTGTATACAGGAAGTGAGGTGGAACGCAAACAGCGGACGCGTTGACCGGAAGTGGGTGTGGAGATGGTGAATGTGTTCCCCCGGCCGGCCCGGATCAGGTCAGTGTCAGTCCGCTCATCACCCCGCTCCCTTCTTCTTCCCCATCAGCCATGTATGATGATGGAGGGGACACCCTGTGTGGTGTCATGTTCTCTGTGTGTACATAGAAGGAGGTCACGCGTGTTCTCTATACAGATGTGGACCATTTGTTATCCTTGGGAGGGGGGGGGG
>NW_017309213.1:2334-15893 GCF_000935625.1 Nanorana parkeri | reverse complement strand
TCCTCATCTCCGTCATGTTTCTGTATCATAGTATCACACGGTGAGGAGAGCGGGGGAGGGATTTCAGGGGCGCACACGGAGTATATGACACACGCCATCATGTGATGATATAGGAAGAACATTCGCCCGGGTGAATGGTTTGTATACAGATACCATAGAGTCCGGCATACTAAACGGATGAGATAAAGGCGGAGCTTGTTTATGTATTTTGTAGCTCCTCCCCCTCCAGGGTTTATTACAGTGACATTTGGGGACCCCGCCCACATTCAGCTCCGGCTGCAATACTCGCCTTCCACCCGGAGGTTTCCTGCCGTACTTCTTTATGGTCACAAGATAGTCTTCCAGCTATGCCCTTGCCCCGCCCACCTCTCACTCCGCCCACACAGAAACAGCAAAGGGGGGCGGCGCTCCGAAGCAAGCCACACCCCAGCCGCCTCAAGGAGGTCTCCCGCACGGGAAATAACCTGCTGCATTTTTTTTCCTTCTAGATGCCCCAGAAATGTGAGAGACTCCACCCAGAGGCAAAAGAGACTCCACCCATGAGGAAGAGAGACTCCACCCACGAGGAAGAGAGACTCCACCCACGAGGAAGAGAGTGCCCAGGATACAGAGAGAGACACCACTGCTCCACCCATGAGGCAGTGAGACTGCACTCAGGATACAAACGCCATTGCCCCACCCAGGAGGGAGAGAGACTCCACCCATGAGAGAGTGAGACTCCACCCATGAGGAGAGAGACTGTACTAGGATACAGAAAGAGAGACCACTTCTCCACCCAGCAGGTAGACTCCACCCATGAGGGAAAGAGACACCACTGCCCCACCCAGGAGTAGGATAGAGACTTTGCCGCTCCTCCCAGCAGAGGGAAAGACACCACGGCTCCGCCCAGGAGAGAGGCCACCCCTCCCACAGTGACATCCCCCCCTCCTCCGAGGACAAAGATGAGCAGCTGTCTAGAGAAGGTCATCGAGAAGCTGACGGCATACAAGGAAGGAGCGCTGACCGGGATGGCGGAGGTGAGACCCTTCTCCACCCAGAAGGGGGAGGGGCCGAATCCCACCAGGAACCAGACGGCAGAGCAGTGCGCGCCTAAGGTGGGGCCCGGCTCGTGCGAGGACCGACATCTCACCACCGGCTCATGTTCATCCGCAGACCGCACCACGCCGTACATCAAGAGGGAACCCTTCTCCTATGAAGAGGGGGGTCTGGGGACACTGCAGGTTAAGGAGGAGCTCCGCGACGACAGGAACTTCTTCGACATGCTGCCGCCTCTGGAGTTCAGACAGTTCAGGTCCGTCCACATTAAGGAGGAACCCCGCGAAGGGGAACTTCTCAACATGGAGGCCCCTCCTTACTTCTCAGCCAGGAGAGAAGATGGCCACCTGACCCAGAGCTCAATCTTCCCGACCCTCCCCTTGTTCTACCCTCAGCTCAGTGACTACGGGAAGGCCTGGAAGACCCCCTTCCTGTCGCACACAGGCGACAAGCCGTTCTGCTGCTCGGAGTGCGGCCGGTGCTTCTCGCAGAGGTCCTACTTCCTGTCCCACCAGAGGGTCCACTCCGGGGAGCGCCCCTTCGGCTGCTTCCGCTGCGGCAAGTCCTTCCGCCTCAAGAGCAGCTTCAACAAGCACCTGAGGAGCCACCACCAGGTGGACAACCCCTTCGCGTGCCCGCTGTGCCACAAGAGCTTCGTGCACCGCGGCCACTTCCTGGCCCACCAGCGGCTCCACGCCGAGGAGGAGAAGTTCTGCTGCTCCATGTGCGGAAAGTCCTTCATCCACCACGGGCACTTCCTGGCCCACCAGAGGAGCCACGCGGAGGAGAGCCGCTTCTCCTGCCCGCACTGCCACAAGTCCTTCATCCACCGGGGCCACTTCGCCGCCCACCTGCGGGTCCACACCGGGGAGAAGCCCTTCCTCTGCCCGGACTGCGGCAGCAGCTTCAGCACCCACCACAACCTGGTGGTCCACCAGAGGCTCCACGCCGGGTCCTCCTACACCTTCCTGTGAGGACATCTCGGGGGGGAGGATTTGTGAGCCGTCCGGGGATTGGACGTTCCTGTATGTCCACCCGGGGGCGTGTTCACCCTGAGCCCGCCTTCCCCAGCAAGGACACACTTGGAAATCTTTATGCAATCTGTGAGGACGACAATAAACTTTATTTACACACACAAAGACCTCGGCAACAAACCACATTCAGAAAGTTGGACCATCTGCCGTGTCTGTGTTCCCGGGCCGACCTGGAGGGTTCCATAACTTTATCCTCCAGCTGGACAGTCACAGTTGTATCTGGTGTCAGGGTGGAGCATATGTGTACGCCCCCCCTATGGTGTCATATGTCACATGACTGATCTCTCTGTGCTCTGATTGGTTAGCGGGAACCCAAACCTCTGCTCACATTCCCTTGGCTCACCCCTGATAGGACAGACATGAGGCGGCTTCCACATCTCAGGGAAGGGGAGGGGCCAGCTACAGCGCCAGGAGCGCACGGAGGATGTTGTCACCCCTCTTTCCAGCAGGACATCCCCCGATAGAAGACATTAGAGATGATGTCACCTCCTCTTTCCAGCAGGACATCCCCCCATAGAAGACATTAGAGATGATGTCACCTCCTCCTTCCAGCAGGACATCCCCCCATAGAAGACATTAGAGATGATGTCACCTCTCCTTCCAGCAGGACATCCGCCGATAGAAGACATTAGAGATGATGTCACCTCCTCCTTCCAGCAGGACATCCCCCCATAGAAGACATTAGAGATGATGTCACCTCCTCCTTCCAGCAGGACATCCCCCCATAGAAGACATTAGAGATGATGTCACCTCCTCCTTCCAGCAGGACATCCCCCCATAGAAGATTTCTCCATGTCCAGTTGTGTGTAGGGTGATCTCCCCTCCAGGCCCTCAGATGGAATATAACATCATGGCTGGCGGAGGAAGACACACGTATGTCCTCTGCTCCTCATCTCCGTCATGTTTCTGTATCATAGTATCACACGGTGAGGAGAGCGGGGGAGGGATTTCAGGGGCGCACACGGAGTATATGACACACGCCATCATGTGATGATATAGGAAGAACATTCGCCCGGGTGAATGGTTTGTATACAGATACCATAGAGTCCGGCATACTAAACGGATGAGATAAAGGCGGAGCTTGTTTATGTATTTTGTAGCTCCTCCCCCTCCAGGGTTTATTACAGTGACATTTGGGGACCCCGCCCACATTCAGCTCCGGCTGCAATACTCGCCTTCCACCCGGAGGTTTCCTGCCGTACTTCTTTATGGTCACAAGATAGTCTTCCAGCTATGCCCTTGCCCCGCCCACCTCTCACTCCGCCCACACAGAAACAGCAAAGGGGGGCGGCGCTCCGAAGCAAGCCACACCCCAGCCGCCTCAAGGAGGTCTCCCGCACGGGAAATAACCTGCTGCATTTTTTTTCCTTCTAGATGCCCCAGAAATGTGAGAGACTCCACCCAGAGGCAAAAGAGACTCCACCCATGAGGAAGAGAGACTCCACCCACGAGGAAGAGAGACTCCACCCACGAGGAAGAGAGTGCCCAGGATACAGAGAGAGACACCACTGCTCCACCCATGAGGCAGTGAGACTGCACTCAGGATACAAACGCCATTGCCCCACCCAGGAGGGAGAGAGACTCCACCCATGAGAGAGTGAGACTCCACCCATGAGGAGAGAGACTGTACTAGGATACAGAAAGAGAGACCACTTCTCCACCCAGCAGGTAGACTCCACCCATGAGGGAAAGAGACACCACTGCCCCACCCAGGAGTAGGATAGAGACTTTGCCGCTCCTCCCAGCAGAGGGAAAGACACCACGGCTCCGCCCAGGAGAGAGGCCACCCCTCCCACAGTGACATCCCCCCCTCCTCCGAGGACAAAGATGAGCAGCTGTCTAGAGAAGGTCATCGAGAAGCTGACGGCATACAAGGAAGGAGCGCTGACCGGGATGGCGGAGGTGAGACCCTTCTCCACCCAGAAGGGGGAGGGGCCGAATCCCACCAGGAACCAGACGGCAGAGCAGTGCGCGCCTAAGGTGGGGCCCGGCTCGTGCGAGGACCGACATCTCACCACCGGCTCATGTTCATCCGCAGACCGCACCACGCCGTACATCAAGAGGGAACCCTTCTCCTATGAAGAGGGGGGTCTGGGGACACTGCAGGTTAAGGAGGAGCTCCGCGACGACAGGAACTTCTTCGACATGCTGCCGCCTCTGGAGTTCAGACAGTTCAGGTCCGTCCACATTAAGGAGGAACCCCGCGAAGGGGAACTTCTCAACATGGAGGCCCCTCCTTACTTCTCAGCCAGGAGAGAAGATGGCCACCTGACCCAGAGCTCAATCTTCCCGACCCTCCCCTTGTTCTACCCTCAGCTCAGTGACTACGGGAAGGCCTGGAAGACCCCCTTCCTGTCGCACACAGGCGACAAGCCGTTCTGCTGCTCGGAGTGCGGCCGGTGCTTCTCGCAGAGGTCCTACTTCCTGTCCCACCAGAGGGTCCACTCCGGGGAGCGCCCCTTCGGCTGCTTCCGCTGCGGCAAGTCCTTCCGCCTCAAGAGCAGCTTCAACAAGCACCTGAGGAGCCACCACCAGGTGGACAACCCCTTCGCGTGCCCGCTGTGCCACAAGAGCTTCGTGCACCGCGGCCACTTCCTGGCCCACCAGCGGCTCCACGCCGAGGAGGAGAAGTTCTGCTGCTCCATGTGCGGAAAGTCCTTCATCCACCACGGGCACTTCCTGGCCCACCAGAGGAGCCACGCGGAGGAGAGCCGCTTCTCCTGCCCGCACTGCCACAAGTCCTTCATCCACCGGGGCCACTTCGCCGCCCACCTGCGGGTCCACACCGGGGAGAAGCCCTTCCTCTGCCCGGACTGCGGCAGCAGCTTCAGCACCCACCACAACCTGGTGGTCCACCAGAGGCTCCACGCCGGGTCCTCCTACACCTTCCTGTGAGGACATCTCGGGGGGGAGGATTTGTGAGCCGTCCGGGGATTGGACGTTCCTGTATGTCCACCCGGGGGCGTGTTCACCCTGAGCCCGCCTTCCCCAGCAAGGACACACTTGGAAATCTTTATGCAATCTGTGAGGACGACAATAAACTTTATTTACACACACAAAGACCTCGGCAACAAACCACATTCAGAAAGTTGGACCATCTGCCGTGTCTGTGTTCCCGGGCCGACCTGGAGGGTTCCATAACTTTATCCTCCAGCTGGACAGTCACAGTTGTATCTGGTGTCAGGGTGGAGCATATGTGTACGCCCCCCCTATGGTGTCATATGTCACATGACTGATCTCTCTGTGCTCTGATTGGTTAGCGGGAACCCAAACCTCTGCTCACATTCCCTTGGCTCACCCCTGATAGGACAGACATGAGGCGGCTTCCACATCTCAGGGAAGGGGAGGGGCCAGCTACAGCGCCAGGAGCGCACGGAGGATGTTGTCACCCCTCTTTCCAGCAGGACATCCCCCGATAGAAGACATTAGAGATGATGTCACCTCCTCTTTCCAGCAGGACATCCCCCCATAGAAGACATTAGAGATGATGTCACCTCCTCCTTCCAGCAGGACATCCGCCGATAGAAGACATTAGAGATGAAGTCACCTCCTTCCAGCAGTACATCCCCCAATAGAAGACATTAGAGATGAAGTCACCTCCTCCTTCCAGCAGGACATCCCCCGATAGAAGACATTAGAGATGATGTCACCTCCTCCTTCCAGCAGGACATCCGCCGATGGAAGACATTAGAGATGATGTCACCTCCTCCTTCCAGCAGGACATCTCCCCATAGAAGACATTAGAGATGATGTCACCTCTCCTTCCAGCAGGACATCCGCCGATAGAAGACATTAGAGATGATGTCACCCCTCCTTCCAGCAGGACATCCGCCGATAGAAGACATTAGAGATGAGGTCACCTCCTCCTTCCAGCAGGACATCTGCCGATAGAAGACATTAGAGATGATGTCACCCCCTCCTTCCAGCAGGACATCCACCAATAGAAGACATTAGAGATGATGTCACCTCCTCCTTCCAGCAGGACATCCCCCGATAGAAGACATTAGAGATGATGTCACCTCCTCCTTCCAGCAGGACATCCCCCAATAGAAGACATTAGAGATGATGTCACCCCCTCCTTCCAGCAGGACATCCCCCGATAGAAGACATTAGAGATGATGTCACCTCCTCCTTCCAGCAGGACATCCCCCGATAGAAGACATTAGAGATGATGTCACCTCCTCCTTCCAGCAGGACATCCGCCGATGGAAGACATTAGAGATGATGTCACCTCCTCCTTCCAGCAGGACATCTCCCCATAGAAGACATTAGAGATGATGTCACCTCTCCTTCCAGCAGGACATCCGCCGATAGAAGACATTAGAGATGATGTCACCCCTCCTTCCAGCAGGACATCCGCCGATAGAAGACATTAGAGATGAGGTCACCTCCTCCTTCCAGCAGGACATCTGCCGATAGAAGACATTAGAGATGATGTCACCCCCTCCTTCCAGCAGGACATCCACCAATAGAAGACATTAGAGATGAAGTCACCTCCTCCTTCCAGCAGGACATCCCCCAATAGAAGATATTAGAGATGAAGTCACCCCTCCTTCCAGCAGGACATCCACCGATAGAGACGATGTTCCTTGTCATGCAGGAATCGAGGGGTCCTTCACACCTCAACTCCATATTGTTCCAAAAGATCCATAAATACCTCCCAATGGAACCAAAAGATGTAAATAAAATCAGTGATGGCCCCCAAGTTCTGCTTGTTCTGTTCTTTTTATCCCCTCCCCCTGATTCCGTGTGCGTCTTTTATCTTCCTGGCAACAAATAAAACCTCAAAGCAAATCTAATACACTCTATAGTTAGATCAATGGGAACCCCCCTCCCCCAATGATGGAGGTCAGGGGTCTCCAGTGAAGGTTCTAGTAATACTTCATCATACAAAGACATTGTAGACAATGGTGGATGTTCAGCCTTGTGGTCACAGCTTGGTGAAGACCCTTTTCTGTTCCACCATGACTGTCCCCGGTGTACGAAGACAGCTCCATACAGACATGGTGTGACCAGCTTGGTGAAGACCCTTCTCTGTTCCTCCATGACTGTCCCCGGTGTACGAAGACAGCTCCATACAGACATGGTGTGACCAGCTTGGTGAAGACCCTTCTCTGTTCCTCCATGACTGTCCCCGGTGTACGAAGACAGCTCCATACAGACATGGTGTGACCAGCTTGGTGAAGACCCTTCTCTGTTCCTCCATGACTGTCCCCGGTGTACGAAGACAGCTCCATACAGACATGGTGTGACCAGCTTGGTGAAGACCCTTCTCTGTTCCTCCATGACTGTCCCCGGTGTACGAAGACAGCTCCATACAGACATGGTGTGACCAGCTTGGTGAAGACCCTTCTCTGTTCCTCCATGACTGTCCCCGGTGTACGAAGACAGCTCCATACAGACATGGTGTGACCAGCTTGGTGAAGACCCTTCTCTGTTCCTCCATGACTGTCCCCGGTGTACGAAGACAGCTCCATACAGACATGGTGTGACCAGCTTGGTGAAGACCCTTCTCTGTTCCTCCATGACTGTCCCCGGTGTACGAAGACAGCTCCATACAGACATGGTGTGACCAGCTTGGTGAAGACCCTTCTCTGTTCCTCCATGACTGTCCCCGGTGTACGAAGACAGCTCCATACAGACATGGTGTGACCAGCTTGGTGAAGACCCTTCTCTGTTCCTCCATGACTGTCCCCGGTGTACGAAGACAGCTCCATACAGACATGGTGTGACCAGCTTGGTGAAGACCCTTCTCTGTTCCTCCATGACTGTCCCCGGTGTACGAAGACAGCTCCATACAGACATGGTGTGACCAGCTTGGTGAAGACCCTTCTCTGTTCCTCCATGACTGTCCCCGGTGTACGAAGACAGCTCCATACAGACATGGTGTGACCAGCTTGGTGAAGACCCTTCTCTGTTCCTCCATGACTGTCCCCGGTGTACGAAGACAGCTCCATACAGACATGGTGTGACCAGCTTGGTGAAGACCCTTCTCTGTTCCTCCATGACTGTCCCCGGTGTACGAAGACAGCTCCATACAGACATGGTGTGACCAGCTTGGTGAAGACCCTTCTCTGTTCCTCCATGACTGTCCCCGGTGTACGAAGACAGCTCCATACAGACATGGTGTGACCAGCTTGGTGAAGACCCTTCTCTGTTCCTCCATGACTGTCCCCGGTGTACGAAGACAGCTCCATACAGACATGGTGTGACCAGCTTGGTGAAGACCCTTCTCTGTTCCTCCATGACTGTCCCCGGTGTACGAAGACAGCTCCATACAGACATGGTGTGACCAGCTTGGTGAAGACCCTTCTCTGTTCCTCCATGACTGTCCCCGGTGTACGAAGACAGCTCCATACAGACATGGTGTGACCAGCTTGGTGAAGACCCTTCTCTGTTCCTCCATGACTGTCCCCGGTGTACGAAGACAGCTCCATACAGACATGGTGTGACCAGCTTGGTGAAGACCCTTCTCTGTTCCTCCATGACTGTCCCCGGTGTACGAAGACAGCTCCATACAGACATGGTGTGACCAGCTTGGTGAAGACCCTTCTCTGTTCCTCCATGACTGTCCCCGGTGTACGAAGACAGCTCCATACAGACATGGTGTGACCAGCTTGGTGAAGACCCTTCTCTGTTCCTCCATGACTGTCCCCGGTGTACGAAGACAGCTCCATACAGACATGGTGTGACCAGCTTGGTGAAGACCCTTCTCTGTTCCTCCATGACTGTCCCCGGTGTACGAAGACAGCTCCATACAGACATGGTGTGACCAGCTTGGTGAAGACCCTTCTCTGTTCCTCCATGACTGTCCCCGGTGTACGAAGACAGCTCCATACAGACATGGTGTGACCAGCTTGGTGAAGACCCTTCTCTGTTCCTCCATGACTGTCCCCGGTGTACGAAGACAGCTCCATACAGACATGGTGTGACCAGCTTGGTGAAGACCCTTCTCTGTTCCTCCATGACTGTCCCCGGTGTACGAAGACAGCTCCATACAGACATGGTGTGACCAGCTTGGTGAAGACCCTTCTCTGTTCCTCCATGACTGTCCCCGGTGTACGAAGACAGCTCCATACAGACATGGTGTGACCAGCTTGGTGAAGACCCTTCTCTGTTCCTCCATGACTGTCCCCGGTGTACGAAGACAGCTCCATACAGACATGGTGTGACCAGCTTGGTGAAGACCCTTCTCTGTTCCTCCATGACTGTCCCCGGTGTACGAAGACAGCTCCATACAGACATGGTGTGACCAGCTTGGTGAAGACCCTTCTCTGTTCCTCCATGACTGTCCCCGGTGTACGAAGACAGCTCCATACAGACATGGTGTGACCAGCTTGGTGAAGACCCTTCTCTGTTCCTCCATGACTGTCCCCGGTGTACGAAGACAGCTCCATACAGACATGGTGTGACCAGCTTGGTGAAGACCCTTCTCTGTTCCTCCATGACTGTCCCCGGTGTACGAAGACAGCTCCATACAGACATGGTGTGACCAGCTTGGTGAAGACCCTTCTCTGTTCCTCCATGACTGTCCCCGGTGTACGAAGACAGCTCCATACAGACATGGTGTGACCAGCTTGGTGAAGACCCTTCTCTGTTCCTCCATGACTGTCCCCGGTGTACGAAGACAGCTCCATACAGACATGGTGTGACCAGCTTGGTGAAGACCCTTCTCTGTTCCTCCATGACTGTCCCCGGTGTACGAAGACAGCTCCATACAGACATGGTGTGACCAGCTTGGTGAAGACCCTTCTCTGTTCCTCCATGACTGTCCCCGGTGTACGAAGACAGCTCCATACAGACATGGTGTGACCAGCTTGGTGAAGACCCTTCTCTGTTCCTCCATGACTGTCCCCGGTGTACGAAGACAGCTCCATACAGACATGGTGTGACCAGCTTGGTGAAGACCCTTCTCTGTTCCTCCATGACTGTCCCCGGTGTACGAAGACAGCTCCATACAGACATGGTGTGACCAGCTTGGTGAAGACCCTTCTCTGTTCCTCCATGACTGTCCCCGGTGTACGAAGACAGCTCCATACAGACATGGTGTGACCAGCTTGGTGAAGACCCTTCTCTGTTCCTCCATGACTGTCCCCGGTGTACGAAGACAGCTCCATACAGACATGGTGTGACCAGCTTGGTGAAGACCCTTCTCTGTTCCTCCATGACTGTCCCCGGTGTACGAAGACAGCTCCATACAGACATGGTGTGACCAGCTTGGTGAAGACCCTTCTCTGTTCCACCATGACTGTCCCCGGTGTACAAAGCACCGCGTGGTTGCACAGTCAGCACTGAGTCTGAAGGACAAAGTTTTTAAGTCAATCCAGGTAACAGATACCAGAACTCTCGCAGACTTCTGACCTTGTGAAGGCCTTGGCCCTGTTTCCCCTTCATTGGCCAGGGAGCGTTGTGTCCCCTCATAGTGGCCCCAGCACTTGACGCGGACTTGTTTTGGCCATCCTGAAGATATGTAGAAAGTTGTTGGTATGGAATTAAAGCCTCATTTATCTGTTCTAGTTGAGCTTGTCCATTATGAGGGTCTTGTGAGCCATCAGCGCCCGTTGGCACAGGACGGGGTGATGTATATGTAAATCGTCTGAAGACGGAGAAGTTCAATCGAAGGCAACTTTATTGGTCCGGACAAGCAGTCCACATCTGAGACCTCCTTGTCTAACACAATTCAATCATAAGACTGGGATTGTAAGCACGGTTTAATCTCAGTCTCGTGGGCAAAATACACCAGAGGAGGTCCCAGATGTGGACTTCTCGTTTGCTTGTCTGGAACAATAAAGTTGCCGTTGGTTGAATTTTAACAAAGCATTGCCAGCTTCTCTCCTTCTTCAGGTTGTTCGGGTTTCCAGGGCTTAGGATGACCCTCTTTCTGGCGCCCGCTCCTCTAGGAGGATGACGACCCACCTTTTGAGCCTCTGAGTGGCACACATAACTTTTCTTGTACTTGTGAAGGTTCTGTGGAGCCAGACCGGGCCACAAACAGAAAGCGGAATTCAATGTACAAAGGTAGAGTGTACTTCCTTGCCTGGATAGTGAGGCCACCATAGTGCATCTCCTACCCTTAAAGACCCAGTGTGTGTGTGTGTGCTCCCTTCCTGAATAGTGCCACCAATGAGGCCACCATGGTTCATCCCCTCATAGACCCAGTGTGTGCTTCCTTCTTGAATGGTTCCACCAATCACTGAGGCCACCATGGTTCATCTCCTCCCCTCATAGACCCAGTGTGTGCTTCCTTCTTGAATGGTTCCACCAATCACTGAGGCCACCATGCTTCATCTCCAGCCTTCAGAGACCCAGTGTGTGCTCCCTTACTGAATAATGCTGCTAGTCAATGAGACCACCATGGTTCATCTCCTCCCCTCATAGACCCAGTGTGTGCTCCCTTCCTGAATACTACCACCAATCACTGAGACCACCATGGTTCATCCCCTCATAGACCCAGTGTGTGCTCCCTTCCTGAATACTACCACCAATCACTGAGACCACCATGGTTCATCCCCTCCCCTCAGAGACCCAGTGAAATTCCTCGGGCTGAGCCGTTCATAGACACCCTCAGGGGTCATGTTGTCGGGGGTCATGTTGGGTGGAAATGCTGCACTGGACCTGATTGACATTGGTAGGTCAGTGCCGGGTCACCAGAAATGCGGCCCCTGACCTGCCGGCTGCACTGTCACTATCTACTATCACACTGTCTCAGTGGTTGGCACTTGTGCCTTGCAGCACTGGTGTCCTCAGATCAGATTCCAGCCAGGACACCAGCTTATGTCATCTCCAATCTTTGGTTACAGACCAGGGACAGCAGTGACCATGGACCTGGTGAAGATACCTGAATGATGGAGGACGATCATCATCATCATCATCATCATTTAATATGGATTTATTATTACCAGATTCAGAGAAGCCGGCAGAGTATAAAATGTCCGTTCGGCAGATCTATAAGACCCGGAAGGTTCTACGGAGTCCGTACCGGTCAGGAGCATTCAGGACTGATGGCAAGCTAGCTGTAGGACACCAGACTGCTGCCCGTTGTAAGCACACCGTGCACAGGAAGTCCGTTCTGGATTGGACAGAATTGTTCTCATGCAGCACATACGGCCCGCCCTTTCCCAGATCCCATGTGACAGCCCTGGGCCAATCACCAGAGGTGGGGAGTGGTCACATATAAGGAGTCAGATCTTTCCGCCATCGTTCCCGCCTCCGAAGAGTTCCCGCTTCTCCTACTGCATTGTAACATCCAACACGAAGAGCGGGACCCTTGTGATGGACCTGAGAACCTCGGAGCCGGTGTGTTGGGTGGACTCCTACCGCCAAGCCAAGAGCTTTATGGCAACAGGGATCATATGTAGGACCCACAACCAGGACGAGGGGTCACTCCAGGGCAGGAGTGAGGAAAGAGATGCCTTATGGGAGGACAAAGAACCTGAGAAGACAGCGGTGTTTAGAGACGCCCCACATGACCAGACTTCCGTGGTCTTTAGTACATTGGCCGAGCTCACCGCGGGAGTCCTCAGACCGCCTCCACCTCTACATACGCTACAACGTCCACCATATCCCGCCCCTCACATGGCTGCAGAACATCGCACAGTCGGTGGTGGTTTCCGTCCGTCAAGACTTCTTACACCTAGCGGAGCGTCGGTCCCCCTGGTGGATGCGGACATGGCGGTTGAGTGTACACTTCTGGCCGAAGCTCTTGCCGGACTGGGCACAGAAGTACGGCCTCTCCCCCGTGTGGACTCTCTGGTGTAGGATGAGGTTCTGCTGGAGGCTGAAGGTCTTGCCGCACTCCGCGCAGGCGAATGGCTTCTCGCCGGTGTGAACGCGTTGGTGGAGGACGAGGTCGGCTTTGCGGGCGAAGCCTCTGCTGCACTCAGGGCAGGAGTAGAGTTTCTCCCCGGTGTGGATCCTCTGGTGGAGGACCAGGTTCTGGTGGATGCTGAAGCGCTTCCCGCACTCCGAGCACGGGTAGGGCTTCTCCCCCGTGTGGACGCGTTGGTGGACCAGGAAGTCAGCCTTCCGGGTGAAGGACTTGCCGCACTCCAAGCAGGCGAACGGCTTCACTCCCGAGTGGACCTTCTGGTGCTTGACCAGCTGCGACTTGTTGGTGTAGCTCTTGCTGCAGGCCGCGCACGGGAAAGGCTTCTCGCCGGTGTGAAGGCGGAGGTGGAAGACAAGACTGGAGCGCGTGTTGAAGCTGCTGTCGCACTCGGGGCAGCCGAATGGCTTCTCTCCGGTGTGGATCCTCCGGTGGGTCACCAGGTGCCCCTTCTGGGAGAAGCTCTTGCTGCAGTCACCGCAGGAATACGGCTTCTCCCCCGTGTGAGTGCGCTGGTGGGTTACCAGAGGTGACTTCTGGGAGAAACTCTTCCCGCACACAGGGCAGGGGAAGGGCTTCTCTCCGGTGTGAACCCGCTGGTGCTTGATGTAGACGGACTTGTGGGTGAAGCACTTGCCGCATTCGCCGCACCGGTACGGCTTCTC
>NW_017309213.1:0-2227 GCF_000935625.1 Nanorana parkeri | reverse complement strand
GCCGGTTGTCGGTGTGGCGCTTCTCGTGGGTCTGCAGCCGGGCCTTCTGGGAAAAGCGTTTGCCGCAGAAGACGCAGGCGAAGGGCCTCTCCCCCGTGTGGGTCCTCTCGTGAACCGCCGCATTTGACCTCTGGGAGAAACGCTTGTCGCAGTGGGAGCAGGGGTGCGGCCTCTCCCCGGTGTGCGTCTTCTGATGGCTGACGCATTGCTCCTTCCGCATGAAGCTCTTCCGGCATGAGAACGGCCTCGGCCCCGAGTGTGCGTTCTGGTGGCGGAGGAGGTGGGACTTGTGACGGAAAAGTTTCTTACAGAGAGAGCAGAACAAAGACTTGTCATGGCCGTCCTTACAGCGCCGCGCTCGGGGGTCATCTCCCGAGTCCTCCTCATCATCCGTCACAGACTCCTCCTTCACACGTACGTGGATAGCACTCTCCGTAGGACCTTCCTCTTCAACCAACCAGGGTTCCTCTTTAATATCTGCCGGCGTCTGGTGGATGCTGATGTCATAGGAGGAGGTCTCCGCCTTAGTGTGAGAGGAAGGGCACCGCGGGAGACCCATGATGGCATCACCTTCCTGTGGGAGGGGCCCCACCTTAATGTGAGAGGGAGGGCACCTCGGGAGACCCATGAAGGCATCACCTTCCTGTGGGAGGGGCTCCAACTTAATGTGAGAGGTAGGGCACCGCGGAAGACCCATGAAGGCATCACCTTCCTGTGGGAGGGGCTCCAACTTAATGTGAGAGGAAGGGCACCGCGGGAGACCCATGAAGGCATCACCTTCCTGTGGGAGGGGCTCCAACTTAATGTGAGAGGAAGGGCACCGCGGGAGACCCATGAAGGCATCACCTTCCTGTGGGAGGTGCTCCAACTTAATATGAGAGGAAGGGCACCTCGGAAGGCCCATGATGGCATCACTTTCCTGTGGGAGGGGCTCCAACTTAATGTGAGAGGAAGGGCACCTCAGGAGACCCATGATGGCATCATCTTCCTGTGGGAGGGGCCCCACCTTAATGTGAGAGGAAGGGCACCTCGGGAGACCCATGATGGCATCATCTTCCTGTGGGAGGGGCCCCACCCTAGTGTGAGAGGAAGGGCACCTCGGAAGGTCCATGAAGGGATCATCTTCTTGTGGGAGGGGCCCCACATTAGTGTGAGAGGAAGGGCACCTCGGAAGGTCCATAAAGGTATCATCTTCCTGTGGGAGGGGCCCCACCTTAATGTGAAAGGAAGGGCACCTCAGAAGGTCCATGAAGGTATCATCTTCCTGTGAGAGGGGCCGCACCTTAGTGTGAGAGGAAGGGCACCTCAGAAGGTCCATGAAGGTATCACCTGCCTGTGGGAGGGGCCCCACCTTAGTGTGAGAGGAAGGGCACCTCAGAAGGTCCATGAAGGTATCACCTGCCTGTGGGAGGGGCCCCACCTTAGTGTGAGAGGAAGGGCACCTCGGAAGGTCCATGAAGGTATCACCTGCCTGTGGGAGGGGCCCCACCTTAGTGTGAGAGGAAGGGCACCTCGGAAGGTCCATGAAGGCATCATCTTCCCGTGGGAGGGGCCCCACCTTGACCTGGGATGACTGATGTGTATCACTCTTGAGGATAAAGCTCTCGGAGTTGGAGTCCTCCTTCATTTTAGGCCACGCCCCGATCTCCATGCCGGTGACACGGTCTTGTTCCTTCTTCACGTGCTCAGAGATAAGTTGTGTCCGGGCTCCCGGTGGGAAGTCTTCTTCACGTGTGCTGTGCTGGACAGACACCTCCCCTTCCATAGATGGAGGGGCGGAGATCACCTCCTGAGCTGATGATGGTTGGGCGTGGTCTGTGGGGCGCTCTATGGCCTCCTCCTTAATACTTGGGTCTGGGCGATCATCGCTGGTGGTACCGGCCATGAGAGCTCGGCGGCAGCAGACCGGCTCCTCTGCTGGGTCAGTCTAGGTAAGAGGAATTCCGCCTTCACTTGGGGGGTCCCCCTCCGTGATTGGTGCTGCAGTCATATGTGGGCGGGGTTTACAGGAGACATCAGGGTGCTGAATACCCCAACTGGAGCCGCCATCTGAAAGAAGGAGAGAATAGGTCAGTGGGGGCTTCCCATGAGAAATGGGGGTGGGGTCATAAAACACTTACAAGGGGAGGAGCTCCGCGATCACATGACCAGAGGATTACATACCATCTGACTTTATTAACATATACTGGCCCCGCCCCCTCCCAATCATGTGATTCAGGTGTTCCGT
>NW_017309212.1:87675-88364 GCF_000935625.1 Nanorana parkeri | reverse complement strand
TTTTGTCAGGAGAAATACCAATGCAGTCAACATACCTCATGCGTCAAACTGGAAAGATTCTAGTCACATTGCTCCTCTTTCCAAAACAGGCCTAGTAGTGATAATTTTATTCTATGACATGTCCCTGGGACCACTCTAATCGGTCACATCTCTCTATCTTGTAGCATTATTGCAGCCGTGTGACCTGCGCTCCTGAACCTGTATGTGGAGTAAACGAACATATGATTCAAGTACCGACAGATGACTTGTGCTGCAAGGCAATCTTTTGCAGTAAGTGTTGACCCTCAACGTTATTGCATTCTTGATTTTCAAAGAAAAGCTTTGTAATATAAAACATGTTACAGCAAGTAGGTAGGTATACAACCCCCCAAAGAAAGAGGAAACAAAAAAGTATGTAAGGAACAGTAGAACAAGGGAAGTACAGGGGAACAATAATGAATTTAGTATATTCTCATACGATTAATTTATTTAAAGGAGTTGTGAAGTCACAGCATATACTATCCCGCTATATCATCAGCATTGTTATAGGAATACTTACTATAGCTGTTTCTTGATAATGCGAGCAAAGTTTACTTGCAAAACTCCTATTTATGTAGTAAGTGCTGCCTTCTGCCTGCCCATCCCTGACACCAACTTTCTTGATTACGTGTGTGTTTTGCATCTCTTTCCTTGCTGCTTGATGTGATGCA
>NW_017309212.1:57737-86582 GCF_000935625.1 Nanorana parkeri | reverse complement strand
TGTTTTGCATCTCTTTCCTTGCTGCTTGATGTGATGCAATCACAATTTGTAAAGAGTAAGACTACATATCCCTTCAGTACAGACACACAAGTACAGATACATTACACAGATGCAGAGGTTCCTGTCCATACAAACCTACAAATAAATGAATAAGACCCTCTCACCAATTATAAGGCTTGGCAGAATTATCACTATTTAGGATAGTCATAGATATGTCCTTTCCTGGGAAATATTTTTAGTGAATGTTAAATCTATGGAATGATGGTTTATTATGAGCTAGAGACACCA
Source organism: Nanorana parkeri (assembly GCF_000935625.1). Taxonomy (NCBI): domain Eukaryota; kingdom Metazoa; phylum Chordata; class Amphibia; order Anura; family Dicroglossidae; genus Nanorana; species Nanorana parkeri. Next base: position 86,294 of record NW_017309212.1, on the reverse strand, counting down.
AACATTTTGCAACATCTGTATCCAGCGACTGTGTGTTGCTGTGTTTATTATAAGCAGTACTGTCAGATAACCCGTCAGGCTTATAGTACTGCATTTACCTCCGTCCATATCTATACTTACCCCCTCATAAAAAGTTAGCTATTGGTTGTTATTGGTTGTTGTACATTGCACTTCTGCAGGGTCATATTGAATAAACCTGTTGTGTTATTTCTTTGTTAATCATTTTGTTTCTTTGTAGAGTTGTGAGTTTCTTGCTGTATTTATGCTAGCTGCTAATACCACATTTTTTGTTTTATTTTTCAGTTCCTCCACCAGAACCTACTGTAAGTAACAATAGGTTAAACGTACCAAATCTGATTGTAATTGAATTACATTGGACTGTCAGGCTGCTTTAGTAAGTTTGGTTGCAATGTGCACAATGCAGGTAGAGCTTTGAATGGCAAATATATTTTATGTGTAATCAGGCCCAACTGTGTAATCACTGCAGAGTTCCCGTTTGCCTAGTTTCCTTCCTTAAAGTGTAACTCCACCTTTGTTGGAAAAAATAAATCTCCTGTGGTTGATTAATGTACATTGCAAGGATTTTACCAAACTTTGTTGTACATTCCTGCCTGTCTCTGTTGTGAAGAAATAGCTGTTTGTCTCACCATGTCCTTTCCAGATTGATTCCTGAATGGGAGGGTCTGGGTTCATTATAACCACCTAGTGCACTCTCAGTGTTCTAATGAGGAAAGTTGCAGTGTATGCATCTGTTATGGAAATTCGCTTGGTTCAAGGCACAACTGCGCCAAAACACAAAGAATTCCCCCTATGCTTAAAAGCACAGCTGTATCACGCTCTCTTGTGCGAGGACTGGAAGTATCCCTTCCGGAGTCATGTAGAGTCATGAGACAGATGTTGCTTGCTTAATAATCCCATGCTTAGAGCCAGAGCACAGGTATGTTTACTGTTTTATACCTGCCCAACAGGAAGTGATGTCAGGCAGGAAGGGATGTCTCAAACAGCGAGACAGGAAGTGATAGCAAACCAGCAGATGATTTCAACAACCAGCAAACCAGGAAATGGGGCAGACAGGAAGTGAACAGGAGCCAGCTAACAAAACACATTAGTAGAATAATCACATGTAGTAGAATAATCTATTACCACCAGAGTGACTTTATCCAGCATTGGTCAGTGATCAATGCCACATAACGTTACTATGATTCTCATGCGTGCTCATTCACAGGGACAACGTCATTATCTCTAGAGGTTGATCAGACTCACTAGGGACAATAAACGCACGTTCCTTTCATATACTGCGTTCCAAACAAATGTATCCACGCAAGCCAATAAATCCATGCATTGCACGGGGGGCCCCAGCCGGCGTCCATACATTCGCCAAGAAGACACTGCTCCGCCGCGCATAAGATATCTACTCCAATGGTTTAACCCCCCAGCGCCTATTTAAACCGAGACACTGAGAGACTAATGACAAAATATTACAATACACTAAAAACACATCCTAGTAAAATTTCCACAACAATCCCTGTAGAGGTAGTTAACCCTTAGGGAGCATCTCAACAAAAATGACATTTCTATTGCAGGTGATGCCTACAATGTTATCTGTATCTTATGTAGGCCAATCACACAAGCAGGAAATGGAATTTATGTGGTTGCCTTCAGGTTGCCATATTGTCCTTAATTTCTTGAACAATTTTGAACATTACAGCAGCTTCAAATTGAAATGGAAAGTCAATGCTTAATAACATTAAATTACAAAATAGCTTATGTAACCAATTTATATGCTGTTATTTTTTAACGAAAGTGGAGTTCTCCTTTAAGTCAAAATCTTAAAGTAGAACTGTTCATTCATCCAGCCGTATTTTCCAAATGCTGCAGGTTCCAGTATAAAACCTTGTTTTTAGTCAGATTGTCTTGGTCCTTCTGTGCTGATGGACCCCAAAGCAGCTGCTAAGTCTGTTAAGGCTAAAAGATGATTGTCTGCAACTGATAACTGTACTTTTACACATCACAATTGCTCTTCTTAAAGCTGAACTCTAGGGAAACAGCTAAATAAACACATAAATTACATCTATGGCACATAGCAAAGCTCTGTCCAGCGGGGCAGGAAACCTGATTTTTCTCCACTGCATATCAATAACACTTTTATCTAACCCCCAGCCTGTGAATGAACAGGGAAAGGTGAAGCTGCAGGCTGATGAGCTCATTTCTCTGTCACTCTGCTCTCTAATCCTATAAGCATGCTTACCCCTTGATAGGCTCAATGTGCTGTTTCTCCCTCTCTCAGTCTCAGCTCTGTTGTTCAGGGACTGCAAAAGGCTGATATCAGGTCAAACTCTAGATACTTACACTACTTGCATTTAAAAATATTCATTTAATAATGTATTATGGAATACAGAGCTGCATTCATGTGTGTCTTTTATATCTGCCTGGAGTTCAGCTTTAAAGTAAACCTGTGCTGGAATAATCCTGATTTTGTTTTGGTTTGGTACCACTTATTATATGTATCATATATTATTGTACATTTTGTGCATACATGTGTACTTTGTACTCTTTCTTGGATACAATCATGTTCATTAGGAACTGAATATATCAAAAAAAAAATTTAAAACTGTCTTTATGTGGCTGTGGGCGCCATAAGGTGGCAGTGCATACCTAAAGCTCTTCCATATACATAGTTACATAGTATTTGGGGTTGAATAAAGACATACGTCCATCAAGTCCAACCCATTAATATAGACTTCAAGATTTGCTGGTCCAGAGAAATACACATTCCTCAACCTCCTGACAGTGTAATCCTGTGTGTCTCATCCTCGTCTATCTAAACAGAGTCTAGAGCATTGGGAAGGACTGGGATCTATTTGTGCCAGGCATCATACAGTGTACTGGCATCATATGGTGCCCATATCTATACAATAACTTTTGCATGCATTTTTTTTGTGACTAGTTTTTTATACTCTTTTATTATTATCATTAATTATATTGTATATAAGTATTTATTTACACATCTGTTTGTGTTACAGACGCCCATTCCTTCTTTACCAGTAAGTTTCTCTTCTTATTTTCTGATCAGCAAGCAGATAGAATAGCATAGAAAGTAATAGGTGTCAGGTCAGCAGTGTTTATTACTGAGCATCATAAGGGTAAATGTGGGTCTTTAGGGGATAATGCAATGCTGGAGATTAGGTTAAGGATTAGTTAAAGGCTCTGAAGTTTGAAAGGTTTATGTAAAGACGTACCTTAAATAAAAGGAACAACTAGCCTGCCCTTCATAGCCTTCCTAAACCAATCTACACGTAAACCACATGGCAACGTAATAAAGCATTTGTGACACTTCTCTGATGGTATGGATGCATTAAAACGTCCTGTGCCACATTCATGGAAGCCGTGCAACGGTTCTTTTTTGCTATTTCTCACACCTGCAAGAAATTCAGGTGGTTCTTATGTGCAACACTTTTACATTCTCCAGTGTTATCTTTTTAGAGTCCTTAGAATAAAAATGTCAGCACCCCGTAATAAGCTTAAGTTCTTCATTGAGGGATTAACAAGACGTGACAAACACCACCATGGAGGAACATATTCTTTGTCACTTTTTCTTTGTCAGTTGGCTTGTTGAGGCCTCAATAAATAACTGAACTCATCATGCGTTCCTGGCTTTTTCTATTTTATGAGTTACATGAATCTGACGCCATTGCGCCATTTATTGCACAAACGAGATTTCTAATGAATATCTATGACTGGGGTCTGTTCTATTGTTTACAGCCTCTCCAGCAGTAATCCTCTTCAGTGCTGGCCGTGCCTTTGCTACAAACCTTCATAGATAGGTTCATAGATCTCACATCATGTTTATAACCTCCATCGTACTAAGACCTAGTTCTATTCTGGGATTAAAATTCTGTGCTGTCTTTAGGATGTTATATATATTGATTGTCCACTAAGAAGTGATCTGATTTTGTATCTCACACTTCCTGCAGCCTTGTGAAAACAGCGGGTGCCCACCAGCAGACTGTAAAGATGATGAGCAAGTAGTAGAGGTGGCAGACAGAGAGAATCCTTGCTGTCCCTCATACATATGTAGTAAGTACATTGATCAAACACTGCTTTTATGTAAATTGCCCACATTGTCAGGGGTCAGGGGCATAACTAGAAATCACAGGCCCCAATAGCAAAATGTTGTAAGGGACCCCCCCCCCCCCCCCACACTAAAAAAACAAAAACCATGCGGGAAACACAAATGCTGTACAGTATGTGAATGGAGCCTAAATGGACATAGCGTAGGGAAGGAAGTCAGTGGGAATACTCAGCTCGTTGACAGACAAGAGTCAATGAAAGAATATCAAGCAGATCCCCACTTTTAACACAAAATATGGAAAATAAAAATATGTAGTCAATTTGGAGCATTCACGTCCAGAAACCAGGGCATAATTTGCATTATCTGCATAGTTTTAGTGGCCGGTTACATGTCTCGGTTTGCAGACAATCCCAGACAAGTTGTACATATAATGTAAATCACAGATAATACATTCTCAGCATACCAAAAAGACAAAAGCGCCTCAGCCTAGCAATTGAATGTGAGGGTATGGTGGATGAACACAAATTCAAATTAAAATAGACCATAGATAACCAAGGGAATGAACTGAATGTGTGAATGAATTGGATTACTCACATCATGTTGGTGGGGACCTCACTCGGGCGGCCGTGGTAGAGGATCGATAATGTCGGTTTGGGGCTGCAATGTCCTATCTGCTGGAGTAAGAATGTAATGTGTCCTGGAGAGTGATTAGAATACTGGCAGGTACTTAGAAGCCGCCTGGGCTGGCATGTTGTAGTGGGTGAGGAAAAATAAATAAATTGCCTTGTGGCTAATAGAGGCAGGGGATGTCAGGGTTGCGTGTTGTGAACGGCCTGACTGTGATAGTGATCGATGGTCAGGAAGAGAAGGTGGAGGAGCAGTCTGATATCAGCGCTTGAGGAGAACCAAATGCGGCTGTGGGAGGACAGCAGCTGCACAACCTTACCACTTTTATAATGATCACAACAGGCGTATAATAGCAGATGTCTCCCTACCTTCTGTCCTGCCTCCTCCAGAGCCTTCTCCATGTCCCGATGTCTGTCCCTGCACAGCCGTGCCCGAGCCACAGCACGTTCTATCCTCCATCCAAACCACACCCACTCCTCGCTTCATCCGCTCCAGGCAGTTCCTTCTGTGTGCGCCTGTGTCAGGACTAGGGATGAGCCGAACACCCCCCTGTTCGGTTCGTATTTGAACATTCGAATGGCCGAAATGTTCAAATACGAACTCAAACTCAATGTAAGTGTATAGGGGTCGAATGTTCGACCCCCATACAGTAATAAATACAGTGTACTGGTCCGTCTGCTCGCTGTATCCGATGTTCGATTCGAACTCATGTTCGAATCGAACACTCGGCCCATCCTTAGTCAGGACCCGGCCAGGAGGATTGTAAGCCTGCTCCTGACCGCGCCCTCTTCTGCTGTGGGCCCCATAGGGACATGGGACGCTAAGGTGGTAGTTCCGCCCCTGTTGCAGGTGTAAAAATCTCAGGAAATGTTTGAAACAGACGTGAACTATATTATATGGAATGTTAATAATGCAGTCGTTTATATTCCCAAAAGGTCTTAAGCACCTTCAGCCTTTGTTGCTCTCTCATGTGCTCATACTGTTTCCTCTCATGAGTAGAGTGAAGGTGTAGTTTTCTGCACCATCCATGACACAGCTAGAAAAAAATGGGTGGGACATGGTGTAAAGATGGCAGATGTTCTGTCAATAGGACTCCAGCACCTGAACCTGACACAGCAGTGGCCATTGCTTTTGTGCCACGGTGTCTAACTCTACAGATGCAGTCAGGCAGCTCACATGCGGCAGTGCTCACATAAAAAAAAATGTCCCAGAACATGCAACTGGTAATAGTGTTAATAGTATAGTTTCCTGTTTAATGTGAAATGTATGGTTTTTTTTACAGTTCCTCCAACTCCTATATTCACAACTCCTGTAAGTACCTTTATGTCTGCAGTTATATCTCACCTGTTTATATTAGGAGAAACACTAATAGTTATATGTAACAATAAATATTTGTTCTTTGTATCTTTTCCAGAAAAAATGTGATGGTGTTACATGCACAGTGCCTGATTGCTCACGGAATGGAGAAAGACCAGTCCCGGTGACCTCCTCTGACCCTTGTTGCCCAGCATACAAATGTGGTAAGTGTTTTTGTAAACCATTTTTTTAGCAAATAAAAAGAAAATGTAATGGTTTATATGTTTTTAAGTTATTATGTTTTTCAACTGATGTTTTATATCTACTTTTAATATTTAAATAGGTCTTTACATTGAGAATTATAAATCCAGTACAGGATACACCTATGGCACCGGTGCCACAGACCACTATGGGTTGCTTAAAGAGAATCTGTTTGCCTTCAGACTCTCTCTGATTTAAACTCTTTAGTGTACCTTCTGAAGAGCGGGCAGGAAGGGAAGAGCGAGGGACGAGCTATTCTTTTGGGTGGGAATTTAATCTAAAGTGTATCCAGCAAAGTTAGTAATTTGGTTGTTTTACTAAAGGGGTCGAGTATTTTCACCATATCACTCAGTTAACGAGATGAGGTTGTGTTCACTTTAATAATCTTTTCATGTTTAAGCAATATCCAGATTAATCTGTTCAATTTCTGCATGGATGCACACCAGGGGGGACTCAAAATTAGCATACTGTAGCGTTGCCATATTCCTTTATATATATATATATTATTATTTTTTTTGACAGAATGTGATCCATGCCCACCAGCTCCTTATTGTGGTGATCAGCCTCCAATTGTGTCCTTCAACCTGAAAGCAGAGTGCTGTCCAATATATGAATGTCGTAAGTATTCATACACATCAATATTTTCCACACTTACAGAAGAGAAGGCCAGGAAAGTTAGTGTCTAGACTATTCCTTTCCAAACTCTCACTGCAATATCACAGAAACAGCAACTCTTTTGTACTTATTATGGGTCAACATGCTTCAGTCACTTACACACACACAAATATATATAAAATAGCGCCCCTTTCTGGCAACTTATCCAAATCTGTTGTCTTAAGGTGCAGGTGTAGGTCATGCAAAAATGATAAGAAACATGACATTTTCCCTCCCATCCCATGTGACTTTGCATGCAAACATATACACTGGACCGCCAACAGAAATAGACTTTACTGAGGGATGCTGGGAATGTCATAGTTTATGTATTTCCAGTCCTTTCTCTCCCAGGCATTTGTAATAAAATATGCTATAAGTAAAGTACTGACAACTAATTAATAAAGGAATACTATCATTATGCATGTTGATATGCAGTTTTCTGTTGCTGCTATTATTATTTGCTTCAGTGGAGATGACTTGAAATGTAAGTGGGGAGAGTGAAGCCTAACCTCACCTGGATTGGCATATCGTGTCTTTATACGGACAGCCAAGACTATGGAAGATATTTGAATATTTAGGAGTCGAGTAGGTCTCAGTAGGTAGAAGAAACATATAAGAATATGTTGAACATGCACTCCAGCAACAGGAAGTTCAGCTTTCATCAACACCCTGAGAAAACACTGATTTCAAAACCTAACCCAGAGGATCTAACTCCGCCTATCCAAAAAAACAAAAAACAAATCAACCACCGCTTTAATAATGTATGTGCATTTCTGAAAATGTGATATATGGATATATAGAACTAATATATTCTTCTTTATATTCCAGCACCCCCACCATCAACACCTAAGCCTACTGCCCCACCAGTAAGTCGATAAAAATGTAATATTGGTATGCATAACAGTTCGGTACTTCTTCTTCTTCTGGACATTTATTAAAGCAGTTGTGTATTAATTAACATGTAGTCTGCATGTAAAATATTAGCATGATCCTTTGGGTGTGTTTTGCAACTAAAGCGACAGACTGCGCTGACAAATAGAAACTGCATCTTTTCTCTCTGCTTCCTCAACTCTATACAAATCTGTACAAAGAACACTAATCCCCTGGCAGTCTGATGTCCTGACCACTGTCCTACAGACACCATCATGATACGGACAATTTTGGGTGAGCCAACTAATTCATTAGCATGTTTAAAGAAAAAACAGAGTAGCCCAGAGAAGCCAGCACAAATAAGCGAGAGTGTGCTTACCTAATTAAGTTCTTGGCGGGATTCACACCAAGGACTAAATAGCTGTCAAGTTCCAGGAATAACTACTTGCAATGCATTATCTGATAGCAACCATTCGCAGATCAACATTTAGCAATTTAGTTTAAAAAAAACAGTGGAAATGATAGTAGTACCCTCATGCTTTTTATGTTACTATATTAACCACTTTTAAAGTCCAGCCATAATTGACATTTTAAAGACAAGAACTTCAGCAGGGAGGTCTCTGTTGGAGTCTTCAAGAGATATAAGACGGCTGCTGATGGATGCATCTATACCAGCCATGTCCAAAATGGAAATATTTGTCTTTTGTGGAAAACGCTCTATTGGCAATGTTTTCAATGCATGCTTTAAAATATAGGCCGATCCATTTTTGTGTTTGCATTTTGCAAGTAAGTATTAGACCCAATTTCAGGTTTTAATTGCTGTCTATGTTGTTTATGTCCCCTAATTGGGACACAGTGACAAAAAACAGACAGAGGTTCTAACCTTCCCCCATTTTATCCAAAGCTAAAAGAACGTCTGGCTGGTGTTTCACTTTAAAGTGATATTAAAATCTCCTTTTTTGAAAGTATTTCCTACAAGGAGACCCACCTTTGCTTGAGGCTGTTGCCTTGTTTCTTTAAAAGTTTTTAATTCCTTGTTTTCTAGTGGGTCCCCGCAGCAATCTTCCCCCGCTCCCTGTACAGGTGCCACCATCGTTCTAATGGAGGCAACAGTGCGCGCTCGTGTCCGGATTGGCTGTGTGCGTCCATAGACACACACAGCCCTGTAGCAGGCCACACCCCTTCTCTCTTTGATTGATGACAGAAGGAGCCCATGGCTCCTTCTGCCATCAGTATCCTCCCCCCGCAACAAGGAAGTTCGGGGAACGGAGGATCGCTTTGGGACCGGCGGCGGGGACGAGCGTAGCTGACAGGTAAGTGTGGGGGGGACTGGGGGAGAAAAAAAAGTGCTGGGCCATTTTTACCCTAATGCAGAGAATGGTACTACTTTAGGTACGTCTAATGACTAAACACTACTCAGCGGAGAACAGAATCAAACAATGTTAGACTTTGATGCCAGTTGCAAGGTATTTGTGATGTGTGTTTCTTACAGAGTTTTATGTTCATTCTTTTTATAGAAAACAACCATCATCTCATCAACTACAGTAAGTGATGGGTCAATGTAGTTTTCAGTGAATAAACAATAACGTCCAAGTGTTTTACTCCATATGTAACATATTCTATTTTTGTATCTTTTTCAGCATGGCTGTAAAGGCAGAATTTGCCCAACCAAAGAATGCAAACATTATGAACAATTAGTCACAAGTGTTAATCCAACAGATCCTTGCTGTCCACTACAGACCTGTGGTAAGTACAGAAAAAAGAGTGAAAGAAAAGTAGCAGAATATTTTTTACAGAAGGCATATATGTCCCTATTTCTTTCAACAACTCCAAATGTTGCTTGCTAAAATCGAACTGTATAGGGGCCATCAAGCGAGACACAATTTGGTAAAATTTGTTAAGGATAAGGGCATAGTTAATGACAATCAGCATGGGTTCAGGAAAGACCGTTCCTGCCTGACTAACTTGCTAACTTTTTATGAGGGGGTAAGCAGAGAACTGGACAGAGTACAGCGGAGGACAACAAAACTAATTAAGAACGATATGATGATGCGTGGACCTATATGGGTTGGACTTGATGGACGTATGTCTTTATTCAACCCCAAATACTATGTAACTATGTAACAATGAGCACCTACAGAGCAAAGGGCAACAAGGATATATTATGTAACTAACAGCAACCAATAACATTTCAGCCAACTGATTGGGTACTGTGGAATAGTGCACTTTGCTTTAGTGAACTAGTGAGCATCCTTGCTGCTTTCCATTTTTTTATTCTCCCCATAAGTGCAGGGTGGGATGCTATTCTGTGTACTTCTGGCTGTACAGTAAATAGGGGCTGGTTTCGGTATCAGCAGATTTGCTATTCTTGTTGCCACAGAGCTAAATGGCAGGCAATACAGCATTAGAGCAAGGTGAGATGCTTGTCTCTGTAGTCATTAGAGGCTCCAACCTGACATAAGGTGTTTGCCTTGCCTTCTAAAAATAATTGTTGGCGGTACCTCATACTTCTCAGTGATACTAAATCTGTTCTTATGAGCACCTTATGAAAGTATGCCCTATAGCAGCTTTGGAGGCAGATCAGTAGGACATGATCCTTTTGACGTTCGTTCTTAGCGCCAGACTATTTATTCATGTGAGGCTCCCAACACTATACTTACCAGTGCAAATAGCATTTTACCCCCTGATATAAAATGTTCTATCTGAATGCTAACCTTCCTCTAAAACCAGGCCTGTAGTTACTGTTAGTAGCAGTGGGACCATGTCTGTAGGCAGCAGAGGCAAAGAGGTGCTTTTTCCCTGCACATTTATGGGTCACACATTTGTTCTCCTCATCAGGAGACATACAGACATCTCTTATGAGACTCTTCACACCTTGTTACAACATTCTAAAGGCAGGTTAGGACAAGTAAAACAAGGAAACGCTCTGAATAAAATAAGTGATTTTAGCAAAGGGTTGTTTCTTTGGGTGGCAATGTCTGTGTGGCTACAGGCTGCAGTGATGAGGCATGGAGAGCAAAGCACAAGGCTCACTTTAATGCCTGTGCTAAATCAAACCAGTATTTACTCAGATACTTAGAGCTTATGCAGGCTTTTTCTTCTTGCCCCAATTAGTGAAGTAAATGAAGAAAAAGTAAGTATTAGATACTGCAGGGGCCAACTTTCAAGGGGACATGCTGCTTTGCCCTATATGGTCTACCTAATCTGTTTTGTCTTTTTTATGTTTTAATTAACACTGTGACAAGCGTATCATAAATTAGTATTCTTTTTCAATAGAATGTACCTGCAATACTATTCCATCTTGTGGCAAGAACGAGAGACTGGTAGCGGTGCACCAGAACAACCAGTGTTGTCCAAAGCTTAAATGTGGTAAGTACTTAAAACAATCTGAATGTGAAACTGAATTGTAGAGGCAGTCCAAAATTGGACACTTTATTATTTGAATAATGTTTCATCTGTTGGAAGAGTAATTCATTCCTGAAATTAAACTGTCCTTCTTCCTGTGTTTAGTGAGGAAGAGAGATGAATGCCACCCAGTAATCACAGCAGTCACACTAACATCTGGACATTGTAGTGCAAATGTAAGTACAATACAATATAGTAAAAGCAAGTCAGCCCCAGGAATGCCTATATCTATGTTATCATGCTCAGTATTTTGTAATGCTGTTCTTTGACTACTTCAGCTCTAGCATCTGCATCCCCAATATGAACCAGAGCAATTTGTTTTACCTATGGGCCTATTGCCTGTCATTTTGCCATTTCATTTGATACCAAAGTTGTTAACAAGGTTTTGGTTTGGCAATATGGTCTTGCAATTTTTTTAATTGCTTTATATTCAAAAGACAAAACTACATAAAAATAAATTAATGTGTCTAGTTTGGCCAGTGCTATTAGGACAACTACTATTGCTTCAGATAGAAAGTACTGTATATGTTATTCTGCAGTATTTCCCATTGTTAAGAAAACTATCATTACATTTTAGGTATAAGGTTTGGAAAAGGTGTTTACAAATTAAAGAAAGGCATTTTATTATTTAGTGTGTTTTTCTTTAATGAAAAGCAAACAAAAACTAAAGCAAACTCGTTTAAACATAAATGGTTAAAAAAGCACAGGAAATGGAGAGTTTGAGTAAATTATGGCTGATTGCAGTTTTTTGGGGATAATAAAGGTTTAAATATGAACATTTTTACTTAAAACTTTTTTGTTGTTAATTCTACTGTAATTTACACACTTTTGATCTGCACATAAATACTCTAATTAAAGTACAACAATATAACAAGTATAAGTAAAGCCTGCAAACAATGTTCCAAAGCTTTATTTAAACAAGAATGGGGGGGCATTCTATTTGTCCCCATTAACATGCTATCTCATCTTGGTAACCACTGTTACTGTGGTGAATAATCTCCTCGTCTATAGGGACAAAAATAGCAGTAAAAACCTGACGGAGGTACTAACTCTACCCCAATCTATCCAAAGCAAAACACTGACTGAAGTTTTACTTTAAATACACAGTATACAGATCTAACCTAAACAATTCAGAGCTTTAAACCTGTCTGTTACCTCCTTCAGCTGTATGAAGTCCTCCTATTGGCACCCTTGTAAAGTATAATACACATATTCATTGTATAATAAAGTACTGTAGTTTAGCCTCATTGAGTAGATATTTTATATGACTTTCACATACAAAATGTTTGTCCTGTATTTTGATTATTGTGTCTCAGAGATATTTACAAATGCTCTCTCTAGAGGTCATTATTACATCAGTGTGCAAAATCCTGCTGTTTAGATAAACTTGTAGAGAGTCTTACATGGAGAGTAGGGATAAGCAAATCTGCCTGGGTTTGATCCACTGCCAGTTTCACAAAACATCCTCAAAATTCAGAAAATCTAAACTCCGTTTAAGGCTATGTGGGAAAGGGGGTGGTGTTGAATTGTGTTATTCAATTTGGTCAGTGTGCTCATCTGACTGCGCTAACCAATGAGTAGCGCTTTTAAATGCGCTGACCAATGAGAAGCACTTCTTCCTGAGTTGACCACTGAGTGCTCATCACTTGTGGGCAAAATCTAAATCAGAGGACAGGGCTGCCCTACACAGCAGTATGGGGTACGGATAGTACACCTAAACCAGCAGAGGAGAAGGAGCATTTGCTGAAAGGTAAGTATAGCAGGAGGGGGCCAGATTGGAAGGGGTAATTCCATTTTCCCCAAATCACCTGAGAAGGGGGAATTGCTATATATATATTACTACAAAATTGGCTGTTAGCCCAGCCTTTTATAGTGAAGGGGCTTGATCATTCTTTCAGATTATTGGCTCTCAGGGACTAATCTGAACAGGGACAATGACTATGCAGTGCATTATGGGTTCAGACATGAATTTCTAGCCATAATTTCAGAGTTTCGCTGAACCATGAAACCGTGAGATCCACCTCAAAGTTCGAACCCAAAGTGACTCCTAACCCATACTCCATCCCTAATGGAGAGGGAAGAGCAGTCTTCCACAATTATTCTGCAGCACTACTAAACAAAAAGCAGAGCCTCCATATGTTGCATGCAATGGAAAATGGGAAAAAAGCCCAACTGTCCAATCGATAAACCCAAACTAAACATAAAAACATTTTTTTTTAAACACTCCCATTCATTGATACGATTATGAACATTAAGCTGTGTACACTGAACAGACACATAAAATCCTGGATATTCATTTTCGTGTAATGTTTTTTGCTAGTGTAAACGTGGCTAGACAACCAACCTCTTTGATGCAGTTGGCCACCATATGTATGTTAATATGTAAAAGTGAGTTTTCTTGGTTTAATACAGAAATATCTAAGTATGTGTATAAGAGTGTGCAGAGAGTTATGTGCATTGCATATGGTCAGGCGTATCTACTGTATCACATCTGAATCTTAATGTACACTCTGCTTGGATCTGAAAACAACTGTCTTTTCTATGTAATATACATTACATTATCTAATGATTGTGTTTCTCTGCTTTATCTCCAGGTTATGCTCGCCTCTTGTACTGGATACTGCCACTCTAAGACAGAATACAGCAGCCTGGGGGCCCCAGTTTCTCATTGTAGATGCTGTTCAGTAAAATCAACCCGTCCCAAGAACTTCGAGCTGCCCTGTACAGATGGCACAAAAACCCATCTGACAGTGCTGGAAGCATTACAGTGTGGATGCCAGCACTGTTCCAAGCATGAGGGTAGTGGCGATGATGGTGGGAGTGGCGGTGAGAGTGGAAGCGGAGATGATGGCAGTGGGTTTACCTTATGGTCACAGTTTCAAGAGACACAATAAACTTTAAGGATGTAGCTCTATCATTTTAAATAGTCAGAACTATTACCAAAGTCACAACTCTATCAACTCTTTGAAATATAACTATTCTTCCCCAGTTTTAGAATAGTCTGTTATATGCATTCATTGCTCTCTGCACATACTTGTCTACACCTAGGTAAAAAAGCAATATGACAAAAAGCAAAACAAAATCCCCTTTATAATAAAAATTCACTTAATTCCTGATCTATAACTGTAAATGTGCTTCAAGCATTTTTCAAGCATAATTTTTCAACTTAATAAAGGCATTATGGGAAAAAAGAGATTCCGGAATATATTTCAGGAAGTCATTTTATACGTTTTTCTTTATAGAAGTTTCTGTAACTACATGCACATAGCCTAGACAACTAGTTGTTTAATTGCTACATGATCATTTTACTCTCCAGGTGCAGTGGGTACTGCAAACCTATTATAGTCTTAGTTTTAAAAGAGAATTTCAGACACAACACAAAATTCAGTAACAAGAATATTATATTTTTATTACCTGCTATCTGTATGTGGTGTTTTTTTATGTTTGATTGTACTGTTTGTAGAAACCTCGCAATTAATTCATCCTATTTCTGTGTGTTTAGACACAAAATATCCATTGTACATATTGCTTTTTGATCTAGCAGTAGACACTTCCTAAACCACACAAATTCTGGCTGTAAATATATACACAGTTCATGGAAATATACCTTTTTATATGCCTTGCTCCAATATGCCAAATCTGTCCATAAATGTACCATATTTGAATGGAACATGTTGACAAACTAACCTTGGTATCATAAAAACATGACATGAAGTCTATAAACTGGTGTTTTTTACCCAAATTGGAGTTCTCTTTAAAATTCAACACCACAAAATTCAGTGCATTTGTTGTTTAGACTCTGCTATAGAAGCAGAACACATTTAGAGATTTGTTTAGCTGTATCTCGAGGTTGCATATGCAGATTATCCCTGAAATGGGTAGGTGAACCTACCATCATATGGTTACATATGATTTATTTTTATGAATGAAGACATTTTGTAAAAATATGAAAATATTCCTCTGGATCAACAGTGGGTAACTGTGTGCATAGCATTCTGTTTTAGGTTTTTCTTCTTTTTCTCAGCTTATCTCTATAGATTGAACTTGATTGACTTGTGTCTTTTTTTTTTAACCTGACTAACAATGTAACTATGTAAGCAACTTTTAAATGTGATATATATAAGGCCATGTGTTTGAAAAACGCAGGCTTTTGTTCTAGTGTGGTTTTATTTTCCATTGTTTGGGATCTCTTAGGATAAGAGATAAGTGTGATTTATAGAAACTTTGCTGTAATACCCTAAAAATAAAATGCTTTTGATCAACATATGTGTATTTTCAGTGATTATCTCTGGTGACTGTTACATAACAACACCCAGGACTGTATTTACACTTAAGGATACCCAGGGCAAGTGGTGCCAAATTAGTTTCACACTAACCACATGCTGTTTTTAGCTACTTTGGATGTACAGTAGCGCCCATCAGCTACTCATCAGGGTTATAAGTACCTGCCTGGTCTGAACACTTGCATTTACCAATTTGGAAAAGCACGATACCATGGAAATACTACCTAGTGCTGATGATTCCATTGAAACACAAGTCTGTTAGTTTTAGTCAGCAAGAATAGAGGGAGCAGGAAAAGGAAAGGTACCTGCTGGAGTGATATAGATGCTAGCTGCACCTTACGGCTCTCTGACCGAAAGTAATGGATTTGTTGCTCGAAGTCACCACTATGGATGTCGCTGTGCAAATACTCACGCTGTTCCGTGTAGACATAAGTGACCAGCACTCAATTAGTTGAAGTGCAAACAGTAGTTGCTTTATTGAAGGATATTATCACATACGTTAGTCCGTGTTGGTGTGCCTCTTCTCCCCATGAGGAGACCTGAAGTGGAGAAGCTGTGGGTTTTTATATCTGTAAAAAGGAGGTGGTGCTGCTGAACGTCTCCCACAGGGATAGTTTTGCGGCAGAACAACGATTGGATATACCCAAAGCAAGTTTACAAAGGCTGGTGAGTGCGGACCTTTTCTGTTAGTAAACATGGAGCATTGAGAAGCACGGAGCACTTTAACTTCACATATGGACATATTGATTTTTAAAATATTACTTTTTACTTAATCTTTAAAGGACATTTATTATGACACTTTACGCTTCATAGATTGTTGTTTATACGATTAATTTGGTTATAAGACATTTATTTATATGCACATGCAATTTGTGTACATCACGGGATTGCATCTTTGTTGAGACTGTATTTTCTTGTAGATATTTATCACTTCATTATATCCCACACTTGGGTGTAGTGGTTTCTGAGAAAGCTGCATCAAACACACAATTTCTAGGTCCGTATCACATTTTTTATAGATCACTCACTCGAGCGCAGTGTAATTTGGATTTAATTGTGCAGAAACCTACTGTTGTAGACTTTTGCTTACTATCCCATTTATATCTCCTGCCTGTTGTATTGCACACAGGGTCATCTGGGGGGTATGGCCGATATTCATGTAAGGGGCCCGTGCGGCCTGGGACTCTTACATTGGTATCGGCCAACGGTGACAGGCAAGAAGGCGGAGGCGGCCAGCAGCGACGGGCCCCAGCAGTGCCAATCCAGCGGCTTTGGAGGAGGCTGGGGCCCCAGCAGCACCGCTGGTATTCTTATTTCGGACGGGCCGAAAGTGACATCACGTCACTTCTGGCCAGTCCGGCGGCAGAGGAGGCCAGGTGTACAGGCACCAGCAGCAGGAGCAGGTAAGAGGAGCTGGGAGGGAGATGCAGCCCCGACCAGCCCACCTGAGACCCTTGCAGAACCCACCATAGTGAGTCTCATATGGGCTGTGAAGAATCTATAGTGTGCTCTGCAGGGTCACTCTCAGGTGGGCTGTGTGGGGTCTCAGATATGTGTCCAGTGCGTTACTAAGCCCTGTGTCCAGGGCGTTACTAAGCCCAGAGTCCAGCGCGTTACTAAGCCCAGAGTCCAGTGCGTTACTAAACCCAGAGTCTAGCGCGCTGCTAAGCCCAGAGTCTAGCGCGCTGCTAAGCCCAGAGTCCAGTGCATTGCTAAGCCCTGAGTCCAGTGAGTTGCTAAGCCCAGAGTCCAGCGTGTTGCTAAGGTGGGGGGGTTGTCCCGGCCTTAAGCCATGTAAGGGGCCCCAAAATTTTTGATGGCTGCCCTGATTACACATGCTGACTGCCTCCTTTTATCAACTGATCTCTGGCTTGTGATTCCTGTTTGCCAAGCTACTGCCCTGCATGATTACCCCACACCCCCCTTTATTGCCCTTTGCTTTAATTAACATCTCCTGCTTACTGAATTGTAATTTTTTTTTCTAACTGGAGCATTTGTAGTAACTCAAAGTCTCAACTGCTTAGTGTTCCCTGTGCCATGAGAATGGTAATCTACAATGCTGCTGTGAACTGTGAAGAGTACACATCCATGCTACCTCAGCAGGTCGAGTTCTTGGCTCGTACATATTATATTCTTTCTCTTTACAGCTTATTGTAAAAGCCAGCTATTTAGTGACTTCTATAGCTAAAGGTAATATTTGCACATACAAATGAATGTTTCACAATTCATTGAAGTCTCCAGTTTTAGTCAAACAATCCTGACAAGCAGCTAGCCACTGCTATCTATTTGACCCACAGTGCTCTGGGAATCCTATGTCATGTATTTAATGTCCATTTGTTAAACAATGAGTGTAATAGTAAATAACACATACAGAAATGTACAATATCTATTCTGGCTTTTGATCAGTTTAAGATAAGGGAAGTCTGCAGTGCAAGCTGTGAACACTGTTTCAACTTCAAATAAAAAATGATTAAGGACAGACACAAAGACCTTTTAATCTCTTGGCTCTGAGAATCTTCGGAACATTGTGGGTTTCAGAGCAGATTACAGGTTGAACTGTATTTGATGTCTTAATCCAGGCAAGGCAGATCAGCATGGTGTGCTGTAAAGTCTGCTATCCACAGGGAGTCCTGCGTTGCATTTAATGACACTGGGGATTTCCTTTCCTAAGCTGCCAGGCTTTTTTTTCTTCCACAAATTTTCATTATTATAAACATCCTTTTGGAAATCAGGTCTCTTTCTTTGCTGCTAAATCTGCTCAGATTTATCTTTGATCACAGTTATCTGAGTACAGATGTTACATCTTTGTAGGGAAATAAGGTTTTAAGAGTTCATGATCATGACCATTGGATTTGCAAGGTTAAACACAATCACATAAAACCTGTATAGATGCAGAAACTGAAAAAAACAAAAACTAGAGCTGGAAAAAGGTTTCCAAAGACACTGTTGTGAATGGATGTAGATGCATGATAGCCCCCCCCCCCCCTCCATTCTTCCAGATGAAAATAGACATGTATAGAAAATAGAAAATAGAATGAACTCAGGTACCTGCTGAAGGAGCTTGTCCATACTCTCAGAATACTCAGTCTAAGAATCCCAAATAGCCGAACACTGATACCGTCCCTCAAATAAAAGCAACTTTATTGAACTCCTAAACTCCTTTAATCAAACAAGATGTTAGCTGAGTGTATGTATTGTACCTTAGGAAAGAGGAGGAGCAGCTAGACACTTTATATAAAAGTGATTGGATAGGATTGTCATACCTGTCTGATCAATCTGTCTGCAGTCTTATTATCTCTACGACAAGCTGAAGATGGACACGATTGAATCACAAAGCAAAAGAAGCCATAAATCATAACTTATCTTCACATCAGACAGTTTATATCAATAACAAAAAAGCTGTCACTAGCCAGTAGAAGGTGGTAAAACATGATGTCACTGCCCTAAGTCATCTGTCTCTATACACAAATCTATACCTATGCACAAACAGTTGTCCCAAGTGACCACTAATGTTTAGGCTTATGTAGAGTGGTGTGGAGTCACCCTGCAGACATTTCCTGCCCTCACGTATCAGGGGAAAGCATTACATAATATAACAATACTTTCAATTTCAAAACTTTCCAATTTATTTCCTCTAATTGACCCTGGACTAGTGGTATCTATAGGTAGTTTATGGGCATTAGATAGTCACATAATCTGGCTAAAAAATAACTATAACAGATTTTCATGTGGTGCCACCAGTCACCAAAAAATTGCAGGTAACATTTTCGAAAAACATTGAGGGGAATTTATCAAAACTGGAGCAGACGTAATATGGAGCATGGCAACCAGTGAGCTTCTCTCTTTCATTTTCAAAGCTTAACTGAACAAACAGAAGAAAGAAGCTGATTGGTTACTATGGAAAACTGCTCAATTTTTATAAATTCCCCCCAATGTATTTTAAATGATTAGTTGCAGCATTTTCATTTCCATAATTTTTACTTGCAATGTGCCTCTGAACTTGCTAGAGAATTTGACTACTTAAGGAAAAGTCAATTCCCTAGCACAGCTTCTTCCCTCCTTGCACATCTGGGCCATCTCTCCTTGCTGCAAATATTTACTTACCCTCTACCCCTGGCCAAGCTCCTACACCCCCCTTCCTATATAACCTTTTGTGCCGCAGCCAGGGGACAAGAAAAGGGGATGTGATCGGTAGATCCAAGCCCCACCGGGCTGCCAGCTTCTGACCCCACCCACCGCTTTGCAGACCTCAGTTCAGAGCATTTCCCCCTTTTTTTGATATATATTGCATATATAGGGGTGGTGTCCCAGTTTGTGTGATGGTTCCTAATTTTTGTATTACTATCTAGATTACTCCTCAGCTCTGGAATGTCACAGACCTGGGAGGACTTCCCTTACTCTGCCATGTGCTGTTGCATCTGAGGTCTGGGGAATGCATTTTTACATAGGTAAGGGGGGAATTTGTGCTGTGGCAGTAAACCCTGCATTCTGTGTTACATACTACTGACCTTTAAACTCTGCGTTACATACGACTGACCCATGCACTTTCTATTACTTTCTCCTGACCTCTGGACTCTGCATTACATACTACTGAACCCTACAATCTGCATTATATACTACTGAACCCTACACTCTGCGTTACTTACTCCTAACCTGTGCGCTCTATGTTATTTACTACTGACCCCCCCTAACTCTGCTGTTACTGCTACTGACCCCTGAATTCTTCAAACCTTCCTTACTTTTCAAAAGGAGCCTTTCTAGGTTATCTCCTTAAAAAAAATGCTCCACACCCTGGTGATCTTTGATCTCTTCCATGTTGTTTAACTTATAAGTTACAAGTGTCATTTAAATGACAGTTCTGTGGCTGCTGGAGACGCTGATTTAACATCCAAGATAGTGGAAACCAACAGCAGTCTCAAGGCTTTTAAATGTATACAAGGGAGGCTTTACAGGTAAATACCATGCCTACAATATGCAAATGTATGTACATAGGGTTATTTACAAAAGGGTTTGGAGAAGGCAGGCAACGTGAACAAATCTAGTCCAACATAGCTGATTTGGAAACATTCTCCAATTCAGCTCATTTTCCAGTTCAGCTATGTTGTCCTATATTGTTCACTTCTCCTGCCTTCTCCAGACTCTTCACCCTTTTGTGAATAGACCTGATAATCTTATTGGAAGATTGTTGAAATAGATTCTAACTTGTCCCTTCCTGAACTAAACTGCTACAGTTCTGCTGATAATAATAATGACCAAAACACAAGTGCTAAAAGAAGCAACTGTCTTATTTATTTATACAGAAAGACAAAACTAAAAATAGTAACAATTATAAAATAACAATAAAAACAAAACCAATATTTTACGTAGCAAGTTCGTCGTCTAGTTCTATATTCTCTTTCTCTGGTGAAGAGAAAGAGAGAGCTAGATGGCTGAGCGCTTGTTTTTATAAGGACAGGATCCATTCATAAACCTACAATCGACACCTCTTTACCCATAAGGAGCCATCATGCTCCTAAAGGAGCCCATACACTGCTCGATTCTCGTACGAGAATCGCGGGAAATCCCGCGATCGTACGAGAATCAAGCAGTGTGAACGGAGACGTGCGACCGTTTCTACTATACGGTTGCACGTCTTCCGTCGAACCAGCATGTTCGAAAACCAGCCGGGAATCATACGATTCTCGGCTGGTTAGAACGGTGCTCGGAAGACAAATGCCGAACGGGCCGGTGTGCGCACGCGCACACTGCCCGTTCAGCATTGCGGTCATCGGAAGCCCGCCCCTCAGGGGGGCGGGCTTGCGATGATCGAGAGTGCGATCTGCCTGTCCAAGATAGGCAGATCGTACGTTTTTTTAATCCCTGTACAACCATTGCAAGACTAAGGACTTGCGATGGTTGTAGAGTGTATGGCCACCTTTATGAGTCTTTCATTCAATCAGTCTATTCCCCAGGATGCATCAGTGCTCACTGAAGTCCTCCAGCGGACAGGTGATGGACAGCCATCAAGGTGTTATCTTCCCAGCACTGCAGGATATTTTGAGGGTGTTTCAGATGCAAATATATCCCCCATCAAACACCACAGGGTGCTATGCATGAAATCCTTTCCAAAAAGTGGGATTTTCTTTTTTAACCGCATTTGCCATACCCCCTGCGGAAATGAAGATCATGGCTTCCAGCACTGATAAACACACCTGGCTCTTTTGTTGACCCAAATAACCTTAGCTGTGCAGATTTATGTATATTTATAGAAACAAATTTGAACAGTTCAACAATTGCTGTTTATAACAAAGAATGTAGACTTTCATCATACTTTAATCTATGACTGCATAAATATGTGGTGCTAAGATTTGTGCACATATTATGGTAAGTTTTTGTTCATACTGTCACTCACTAGGCTCAATTAGCTCTATTTAACAAATTTATCACACAATCCCACTTATTCCAGCTCCAAAAAGGGATATCTGAGTAAGGGTGACCAAAGCATACAATAACCTTCCTCAAAATGAACTTATTACAATGATATAAACAAAAGGCAATTATTTATTCAAACCAATTCAAAAAGAATATATATAGTTTTAATAAAAATAAAAAAATACAAAGTTATATAGGAATAAAAAGATAACTACGAAAATAATATACACACCAAAATGATAATCATTTAGAAAAAAAAGGCAAAATACAAAATAGTTAAAAACGAATAAAATTACTCATCTGCTGGGCATGCATTTGACCACATGCCATTATAAAAAGGTGCACCACGGATTGTCTGTATGTAGCTGCAGTATCAGATATGTTTTGCAAGACAAACTAGTCTCCATACCTCAAGTTTCATCTCAGAGGTGACTGTATAAATCAACTGTGTCATAACATGTATGATATTAAACAGGAAATTTGAAAATGCCTCCCTCAAAACGAGACAGCTTTGTACAGATGGTAGTATATTAATTTAATGCTGATAAGGCAGAACTGTTTTTTTTCAGTCTTAAGGTGCCCATACACTGCTCGATTCTCGTAAGAGAATTGCGGGAAATCCCGCGATCGTACGAGAATCGAGCAGTGTGAACGGAGACGTGCGACCGTTTCTACTGTACGGTCGCACGCTAGAAAACCAGCCGAAAATCGTCCGATTTTCGGCTGGTTTGAACGGTGCTCGGGAGACAAATGCCGAACGGGCCGGTGTGCGCACGCGCACACTGCCCGTTCAGCTTTGCGCTCATCGATCGTACGATCTGCCTGTCCAAGATCGGCAGATCGTACGTTTTTTTTAATCACTTTACAACCATCGCAAGACTAAGGTCGCATGCACAGCCATCATTGTGATACCTGCCGGCTGCCATCTTGGTGATGGACGCCGGCAGAGAAAGGAGGGGATGCTCACCCGGCGGGATAAGGTATGCCGCCGGGTCCCCTCCTCTCTTCTGCAACTGTTGGGCTCTCGGTCCATGACCGAGTGCCCGACTTTTCAGAGGGGGTGACACCAAAATGACAGTCAGTCAATTTGGTGTTACCCCTCCAATGGTGTCACCCGGCTGCGGGCCGCACTCCCCTTGTGACACCACTGGTATTAATTGAGTACTCAGTCCTGGACATATCTTGCTTCCTCAAAGCCAACAGCATAGATTGCAAATGGTTCACATTGTATTTGTTGGACACTGTATCCAAATTATAGGCATGCACAGGCTATTGTTTACATACACAAACCTGAGGCATCCCGGATTCCCATCTCTTCAACTGTCCCTTACCTCTTCCAGCAGGGGTACAGTAATGAAGAAGGGAGCCTAGTAGGTTATCATGTGACCATCCTCCCTGCTTCCTGATTTGATGGAAAGCCTGGGAAGCCACAGCCACACTCCCTCGCAGCATCCCAGGCACCAAGGACTGCGGCTGTTATGTGAGGAATGTAAATGTCAAGTGCTGCTGTGCTCTGTTTTGTTGAGGCGGTCACAGAGAGATCTTTATGATCTCTTCCCCGGCTCAATGACTAAAAACACGGCAGCTATTGTGGTTTCAGTGATGCACGCACAGTGATTAGGGTGTGTCCATGCACAACATGTGCGCATACCTATGATCCAGATTGTAAGTGTGTCTTCGCTTTAGATGTCCAGGTGCATATATTCCTTAACCACCTTCCGTCCGCCGAACGTTCAGAAACGGCCGGACGGGACCCTTCTGCATGCGTCTTTAACCTCTTGCCGTCCGCCGTTAAGAAAAAACGGACGGACGGCAGACTCGCATCCGCGGGTTGCCGTCGCCAGACGGCATTTTTTTCCTGCGCGCGCAAAAATGTGATAGGTGCGCCTATGCGATGATTAACGACGATTGCACCCATTTAGCCACACTTGTTACATATGATTGCGAACATCAGAGTGAGAACAATATTTTAGGGCCATCACTGTTAACACTAAACCGATAAACAGTAAAATCTTTTAAAGCATCACCTATGGGCAATTTTGGGTGTGGTAGTTTTTTTGCGATTTCGCGGCTGTGTGCAATTTTAACCACTTGCTGACCGTGGTGTTTACACCCCCTTCCTGTCCAGGCCATTTTTCAGTGTTCAGCGTTGCAGTACTTTGACTGACATTTATTCCGTCATGCAACGCTGTACTGAAATGAATTTTATACCATTTTTTGGGGACACAAAGAGCTTTCTTTTGGTGGTATTTATTCACAACTGGGGTTTTTATTTTTTTTACTATATTCAGGAAAATTTTGAAAAAAAAACCCTGTTTCCCCTATATTAAATTATGAAACATTTATTATCACCCAATTTTTTGACAAAATATAAAAGACGGGGGTCACATTGGGTAAATAGACACCAAACATGTTAAGCCATCAAAATGGCCTGCGAAACCTCAAAAAAATACAATACCCAAAATTGGCCATAGGCGACGCTTTGAAAGCTTTTACCGCTCAGTTTAGTGTTATCAGCGAATGATGGCCCTAAAATGTATTGCTCTCACTCCGACGTTCGCAGCGATATGTAGCATGTGTAGCGCAATTGTCGTTTTTGTGCTTTGGCGCACCTGACACGTATTTACATTTATATGTGCGTATATGTGGTGGTGGGGGACTTGGTATCAAATTCATTTCAGTACAGCATTGCAAGACGGAATAAATGTCAGTCAAAGTACTGCAGCGCTGAATACTGAAAAATGGCCTGGACAGGAAGGGGGTGTAAACACCTGGTCAGCAAGTGGTTAAGGAAGCATTTTTTTATTGTTTGCTAGATCATTTTCCAATTTGGAAAGCATGTGTGAGTTCCAAAACATAATTTGTAATCCACCGCAATCCACCTGTAGTCTCAGTGTGTATAAATATGTTAAACTGGGTGCAGGTATAGCCTGTGAAATATTTACATAAAGGTTTTGCAAATTTGTCTGTTGAAAACCGTTCAAGAACATTGTCACATCTGAGTAGTAAAAATTTAGAAATTTCCACTTGGTATACAATCCTCAACAAAGAGAAGAAATCCTAAGTAAATAATTTGTGAAACATTTCAAAATATGAGGCAAAACACAAAAGGACTATTGCATATTTGTTAGATACAATGTTCAACAAATACAATGTTAACTATCTGCAAACTATTGTGTTGACTTTGAGGAAGATGCATGCTAGTTATACGTCTAGGATCGATTACTAAATTGATACCTTTGCTGACCAAAATAGTTACTCTTGTGATAGACTCCTAAGATTGGGGAAAAACCTGTCCTGCCTAATCAGCATTAAAATACTACCATTTGTACAATTCTGTTTAAAGGGAGACCTCTTCCATTTTCACGTTTATGATTATACATTCATGTCATGACCCAGTTAATTTATGCAGTCACCTCTAGAATGAAATTTAAGGGCTTCATTTACATGAGCGGCCACAGGTTAGAATCTGTGATTCTTGCCAGCTAGGAAACTAACCCCATACATACCTTGTGTATGAACAGCCACAGCTAGTAGCTGTGTGGCTAGTTTTTTTCCCCCTGTACAAATCAATGGCTGGAGCCCCCCGTTTGCATGTAACTGGTCATACCAGCAGTTAATATGAATATGGATTCTGAGCGGCCCTGGTCTCAGACAGTTTGTGGGTAGAGCCAGTGAAGTTGCAGAGTTTCGTCGCATCTAAACACTGTAGTCTAGCTGCCCATCTGAATGAACCCTAAGGTCTGGAGGCCATTTTGTTTTGCACAAATTTTTAAACTGCACCTACAGAAAGACTGAACCAATAATCACTGGTGCACCTTTTGTATACTGACATGTGGTCCTTTGCATCCCCAGGCATGAGTAGTTAATTGTTTTTAACCTTTTTTGTAGTTTTCCAGCTTCATATAATAGGGGCCTATTCACTAAGCTGCCGTAGGCAGCCGAGTGAATGACCCACCTAAAGCGAAGTGAGCCGAACGCTGTTCGGCTATTCACTTCAGGCTGGTACGGCTGAAATCAGCCGTACATCTTCTGCACTTCGGGTTGGCCGAACATGTTGAGCATGTTCGGGTGACCCAAAGCCACCCGGAGTTCGACTCAGCCGATCCAACATCTGGATCGGCTAAGCCGAACCTCCAGCAGGCTACTCGCGGCTGTTCGGTCTATTCTTATTGATGCCGAACAGCAGTGAGTGAATAGCCGAATGCTGCTGAGGGAGAATCGCAGCAGAGGGTGGGTGCAATGCTAGTTTGCTATTGGCTATTGCAAATTAAAATAGCCAATAGGAATCTAGCAATGCATTCCTATGGCCAAAAATTATTTTATTTTTTTTTCTATTCTGACACGGCCCCGTGTCAGAATAAAGAAAAAATAAGAAAAAGCAGTGTTTCTCTCCTGGGCGGCCGGGATCGGGAGACTTCCGGAGCGCCCAGGAGAGTTAGCTGTCTGGAGATCAGTGTCCCTGATTAGCTGGTAACCAGGGATGCTGATCTCTCTGCAAGTGGCCGGAGCCAGCCGTAAGATCACGGCTGGCTCTGCCCAGCTGTCAGAAGCAGGCTGTCGGCCGGCCGCTCGGCCAGCTTCGGCTTACAGCGCGGCTCATCCGAGCCGAGGCATATGCGTTTGGCTCGACTGAGCCGCTCGGCCAAGTTCGGGAGCTGTACGGGCTATAGTGAAGCAGCCCTGAACCAAAGGGGTCCTGGGGCCAAAGCTAGCCTCAGGTTTGGCCGAAGCTACGGCTAGATCCTTCGGCTGCTTCGTGAATAGACTCCATAGTTTTTGGTGTACATATTAATTTTTGTGTTTATCGGTTTGTGTTATTTATATATAATTGCAGATATTTTTTAGTTACATTATATATATTTTTTAAATTTCTTTGAATAACTATTTGATTTTTTTTCAAATTGATGTCATAAATTTAGTTTCAGGAAGTTTATTTATATACTTGGGTTACCCTTGCGTGGATATTCTTTTTGTGGCAAGAATAAGTGTGGTTTTGTGATACCTTAGTCTGGGCAGAAGAATTTGAAAAAACAAAAATAACATAAAACACACAAAATGAAAGTACAAAACAGTTTAATTTAGGCTCGTCATTTTTAGTAGGGATGCACCGATACCGATACAAGCATGAGTACTCGTGCAAATACTCCGATACATAAAACGAGTACCTGTGCCGCGTCCGCCATCTTCAGGGACCCGAATCCGCCGCACACAGGACCTCCACCGCGTCTTCAATGAAGCAAGATGGCCGCGACCTCCTCTGTCATCTGCTCCATTCTAACCTCTTCTCCCGCTGATTGGACGATTGGATGATTGACAGGTGTACTCGGCCTTAAAAAAGTGGTATCGGTGCATCCCTCATTTTTAGTATGTGAACCTTTGCTACATATTATTTGATACACATTAGTTGGATATGTCACATGTACAACACTGAGGTTATCACAGCAGAAACGTGTACCATGGCTACTTGCAGTAATGTTATTATACCTATTCAATGAAATAAATACACAAATTCCTTTAGAACAAGTTGAGTACAATCTCACAAACCAGCACTGTGACCACGAATCCAGTATTACCCCAACAGCTTTGTATTGCTTTAGAAAAAATGTGACCTGTCCCTTTAAGAAAAAGTATCGGTAATTGGTATCGGTGAGTACCTGAAAAAAAAGTATCGGTACTCGGCCTTAAAAAAGTGGTATCGGTGCATCCCTCATTTTTAGTATGTGAACCTTTGCTACATATTATTTGATACACATTAGTTGGATATGTCACATGTACAACACTGAGGTTATCACAGCAGAAACGTGTACCATGGCTACTTGCAGTAATGTTATTATACCTATTCAATGAAATAAATACACAAATTCCTTTAGAACAAGTTGAGTACAATCTCACAAACCAGCACTGTGACCACGAATCCAGTATTACCCCAACAGCTTTTTTTTTTTTTTAAACAAAAACTATTTTTTTTTTCTTTATTAACATAATGCCAACATATTTTACAGCAGGTTATATTTTAAAGAAAACTAAATGTAAACTTACAACGATTACAGGAAAATGAAACAAAAGCAGGGAGAGCCCTAATCTCAAGATCTTAAAATTGAAAGAATGGACCGAATCATAGTATATTGATGGAATATCATAAAAAGTGTTTTTCCTATGCCTGATAAAATAATGCTAGGGTCATCAAAGGGGGGAAGCTACTAATCAAGTGGTCCCATGCCAAAATGTGAATGCTCCACTCCCCGGTCACTGCCCAACTGACTGTTCTCTTCTCCTTTTTCCTTCTTTATACAATTTAACCAGTCAGCATGTAAGCAATGGAAAATAGCTGCCATTGACTGAGCCTGGATAGGGCTCCTAAAGGGCTGCCCAGGAACTCCATCCATCATAAAATGGCCCTGACAACTGGTCCGATAAAGTAAGTGGTCTCTGGTGTGATCTCTGGCAAATAGATTTCCTAAACATAAAAGCAAAGCTTGCTTTCCTTGTGGTAAATGAGACTTACACTTACCACCACATGAGTTAGGGTAAGAATGTTTCACTGAAAAAATACTGCTTGTAGGCAACAATAATTGTTTAATACATTTTACATATGGCCCCCAATTTCAGACTTGACTGAGATCCTTCATTTGGTAAGACTACCCAGGTACAGCTCCTAGCATAAATACATTGTAT
>NW_017309212.1:49594-57609 GCF_000935625.1 Nanorana parkeri | reverse complement strand
TCTACTCATTTTATTTCGTTTTGGTATAGTGAGTTGAAGAATTGAAGAGGTAGAACCTCTACCTGATGTTTGTTGCTGTCTGTGTCCCAAAGATATTAATATTTATCCTGACCAGCAAATATAGGAAGTAGAAGGAGAAGGAGATCACCCTACAAGGTCACAAACACAAAAACATTGACAGAGGTTCTAATGTTTAAATACACCACTTAAATTATTTTTAATCCTGCCTGTGTTCATTTTCCATCACATCTGTCCCAGTTGTCACCAGTCATCAGAAGGAGTATGAAGAAATCACCCCAACAGGAAATCAGACAGTAATAAAATGTTAATATGATTTTTTTTCTGTACACAAAGCTGATGTGACCCATAGCTTTCCACCCAAGAAGTATCTTTTCATTTAATCACATTCTAAAGGTGGTCAGAAAATGGTCACATTACATATACAGGTGTATCACATGTGCTGTCTGCATTTATCATGGTGTGAAGAATGTCCCACAATAGAATATATCCTTCTCACTGAACACCGTTTGGACTGGGATGGACTAGGTTCAACATGTCAAAAAGAATGATTTCAAGGCCAACAACTCTAATGTGTTAGAAATGCCACTACCACTGGCGGAACTACCAGGGTCGCAGCAGTCGCAATTGCAAGAAGAGGGCCCCCCGAGATCGTGCCGCTCCTTCCCCGCTGCTCTGCCACCCGCAGCATGTACGGGCGGCTGTGCGGCGGGGATGGAGAAGCTGACAGCCAGTAGTCGCGCAGAATGTGCTGCAGGCACCGCCAGGCAGCACATTCTGCCGTGCGAGGACCCTCTCCTCTTAGCCCAGCCCCCCTGGCAGCCGAGACGAGGAAGAAGGTCCTGCAGGAAAGGGAAGGTAAGTCTTCCCTCTCCTGCACAGAGGGGATGCTGGTGGTATTCTGCAGTGCTGGGTTTTTTTTATAATGTATTGCTGGGACTTGAAGTCCTGCATAACTGGTGGTATTCTGCATTGCTGTATAATCATTTTTCAGCAATGCAGAGTAGCACCAACTATGCAGGACTACAAGTCCCAGCAACACATTTAAGTAGGGATGCACCAGTGCCAAAACTGGGCATTTTCACGAGTACTCATACTTGTGAAAATGCCCCGATGCTAAATGCAGATACCGGTGTTCTGTTGAGAACGCCTACGTAGTCGAATTTGCCGACCTCTGCATCTGCGCTTGTGCACAGACCAGTAATATTAAGGGAACAGGGATTTATTTAAGTATTTAGTTTAAATTGTGACCGTTATTACTATCCAATCCATCATTTACCGCCATGGACACATATTATTAACGGTCACAATTAACAATTACAAATACTTTGTAAATAAATGCCAGTTTCCTCGTTAATCCCGTCTGTGCGCAAACGCAGATACTAAATCAGCGTTCTCAACAGAACACCGGCACTAAATTTTTAAACTGAAGCGGATGCCTGAGGTCCCGCGCTTGCTGAAGACCTCGGCAGCAATCCTGTTAACCGCACAGTGCCATGGCGGCAGGGAGTTGGGGGGCCCTTCATAGTTTCTTGCAACGGTGCTCTGAAGGTTCTAGTTACGCCTCTGGCGACTACTGACCTGTTTCAGGGCATTTAGGGTTGGGCATGCTGAAATGTGTCTGTAGCAGCTAGAAGATCTACTGGGCTATCACATTAGAGCTATTCTTTTTGACAAGTTTCTACTTGTCCAAGTAGTGCTTTACTCCTCTAAGGCCAGCAATAGTGGATAGAGGATTTCTTCCATTATGGCTGCTCTCACACTCACACAATGATAAACGGAGAAAGCACTTGTCATAGGTTAGGTTCAGTGTTTTTCATGAGTGTATTGCTTTTTATATATATATTTATTAATGAACTATTGTATATATCTTTTGGTCTCGGTCATCATTGCTGCAGTAACCATATACTTTACAAACATTGTAGAACCCAAACGTTTACCCTGCCTCCTTCCCACCGATGGAACACATAAAATAATAACTCTTGTTGTAATTTCATACATTGCATCAATAAGCCAAGACAGTCTGGTAAAGTGGGGCTTCACAAGAAATTAGGCCTATTTTAAGGACAATAACACTAAATTAGACACACATTAAACAACAAATCCAAAAGTACAAATAAAGCAGAATCCATTTGAAAAGAAAATTGAGGGAATATTAGTAAAGAAAATAATTATGTTAAAAGAGAACTATGGGGTAAACTTTTTATCCCATAGTTCTCTTTAGGGTCACGGGAGGACATATACTAACCTCCTCCGGGGACCCAAAGCTCAGTATATAGCCCTCTATTGCTCGCTATATACTGAGAGCGCCGCAGCTGGGACTGATCCCGACAATACTGTTGAGATCCACCCAGCTGGCTGATTGACAGTGGGCTCTGCCTATCTAGAGGCAGAGCCAGCTGAGCCTGCCCCCTCCCCCATCTGTTCCTCCACTCAGCGCTGGAGGATCGGAGAGGGGGAATCCCTGCGGGTAGCGGTGACTAACAGTCACCGCTCTCTGCAGGGAGATGATCGGGAAGTTCGCTCACTTCCCGATCGAAAGAGCCGATGTGTGACAGTTTCAATGTCACAGGTCGGCTCTAACTATGATAATGAGTGGAAATCACTCACCTCATAGTTCTCCTTTAACTTATAGTACATATGATTCAGAAAAAGCCTTAACAATGTATTCTAAAACAGAGGCATTTATATAATCATCCACAAAGCATGATTTCCCAAAACTACTGCTACATTGTAAAAAAAAAAAAAATTCACACAAGAGCAAGAGAAAGAACTGCAAAAGTATAACAATTCTGCCATAAGCAGGGAAAGAAACAAATAAAAAAGAGTCCTACCCAACCTAACGTTTTACTATTAGGTGCAATGAGGCAAGCTTTGATATTCTGCATGTTCCAGACAGGGAGATCTCTCCAATCCTTATCAAAGCTCCACTGTGAGTTGACCTTGATTCTCTTCTCTGCCAGTTTATAACCTTTTGGTGCTAGGAGATTGGTGCTGCTAGATTTTGGCACAAAGCTGTGGGCTAAACATCACCCTAAGCCCCCGTCACACTAAACCTTACCAGTAAAATTAACCCTTCCTGTTACTTAAACCCTAAATTCCCATTCACACCTAGGCGTTTTGTCACTCAAAGCTAAGTGCAACAAAACGCTCAAGACAAGGCATCCCATTCATTTTCATGACCCCTGCTCTTACCCGAGCATTTTGTTGCGCGCTTTGTCGCACAAAACTCCCATTGAAGTCTATCATCTATAGATTATATTAATCGCTATAATCTGCCAAAAAGTAGCTCATGTACTTTTTCCAGTGACAGGCTTTTTTCTGCTTGCAACAAAATACTCAGGTGTGAACAAAAGTCACATTCTCGTGGAATCTTGAGCATTTAAAAGAGAGCGGTGAGTATGAAGTACGTTTTTTTTTTCTCTTTTAACAGCGCTTTTTTAGCAGCCTTTTAAAAAATGTTTGGGGGCTGCAAAGTCGACTTAAATGAAAGATGCTAGTTAGGAATTACTATAGGATAACAAAGACAAATACTAAAGAGGCAGCCTGTGTGAGTTTAGATCTTTCTTACTCTGATACACTATGAGACTAAATAGCAGAATATACATTGAAAAATCGAAGCTGAATAAATTAATCATTATAACCAATTAACAGTTCTTCTTCTTTTGATAGAATGTGGGATTAGCTAATTTTGAACCCAGTGTCTGACTCCTATGGAAAATATCTGAAAATTATCAGCCTTGTGTATAAAGATTGCATATCTTTCAATCTGTACTTCAATGCATCATGCTGTAGTAGACAAAAGCCCCTCCTACAATGCCAGTCTATGGGTCAGACAACTCAGAATAAAATGCCCTCCCTGTGTGGCTGACAAGTTATCTCAACAGTTGTTAAGCAGATGCAGTTTGAGTCCACTGAGCCTCTGTCCAGGGGCTAATTTACATGACCTGACTCAGTACTTACCTTACTTAATATTAAACCACAGCCATACTCTGAAACTCTTCCCACTGCAATAAACTTTATTTAGTCCCAGGATGTGGAACAATTCACCTGGGCTCATTCCAGTAATGCATTTCACTAGTAAATAACTTATTTGTAGACGCTGTTTACTCTTACTTCTATCAAAATATGTTCAAGTGAATTGTATCAGAGGCAGGAGTTGAGCCAAGCTGTCGTTGATCTCAAGACCTAATGCAGTTTATTGTAGTGGAAAAAGTTTTAGAGTGTAGCCACCATTCATTAATGTATATGCTGTAATAGAGGTTTGGAAGACCTGCAAAGTAAACTGGCACCCATAGAAGGGGTAAGTGCCTTGGATTGTTTAAACTAAAGCTACCGTACAACGTACGAAATTATTAAAATGTAACGGTGGATTATCAAATTATTTGCCCCATATATGCTGCCCTACCTCTGTGTCAATAATGTGGGCACAATCAAATAACTGTGCCCACAGTATTGACACAGACAGAAGTAGGGCAGCATGTCATATATTGCAGCACAGTCCCTGTGCAATTGTCATAGATACAGAAAGGACATCCCCATTTAAAACTGTGTTGTAGAACCTCCCAATGTAAAACTATAAAATTGGAAATGTCATCTACTTGGATGTACCCACTGTTTTCCTTGATTTTTGAATTCTATGACAACAACCCATAGCTTAAAGTGTGTTTCCACTTTTGCAGCCAAACTTTATATTTGTTACATGTTCTAATTCAAATAACATAAGCCTAAAAATATTTAAAAATTGCTTCTTGCAGTTTAAATTGCTTTCACTTGGGTTAGGGTTTCTATTTAGCTTCTTAACCTTCTTGGTGGTATTCCCGAGTGTGAGGTTAAGGGTTAACATTTCTACTTGCTTCTTCTTTGTAATGTTAAGAGGGGTTGTGAGGGGTGAAATAATGATAGGGTCAACACCCCTTGTTGACCCTATCTGTACTGTGCTGGCTTATTTCATTAGGATTTTTTGCAGCACTTACTGCAATTACTTTTGCACGATATTCTAATTATTCGAGTTTCACCTGTAGATTTGAACACTGCCTGTCCTAATAAAGGGTTAAAGGATTACAACCCTCAAAACATCTAAAAAGGTAAGACATTTTTATAAAATATATATTTTTCCTTATGCTGTTTGAATGGGGACACATAACAAACATAAATAGGTTTTCTCAAATTTGACTGCAAAAGTGGAAATACACTTTTAAAACCTTTGGCTGTGTGTTTCCAGGATTTTGGTGCAACTGGCCTGTTTTGTTCCCTCTGTAGCAGGAAGAGAACTGAAATATATATACTTGGTAAAAAGTATATAGTAAATAAAGTATTGGTAAAGTTGGACATCCAAAAAGTAGACTGGTATTCCAATAGGAGTAAAATAGAGGGGACAGCAAAATGCATCAGCTAACCAGTAGACATTGCACCAATGCCCTGCCTGATTAGTGCTAATGTTCGTAAGGAAAACTGGGTAACCTGAGACTGGCACTCAAAGATCAATTTACTGCTGCAATAACAATGTAGCTGAAGGAACAGCATATGCAGCACACGGTAAAAATTAAAGGTGCAGAGATGGCTCTACCTGAACCTTATACTCATCAGTAGGCAAGGAAGCATAACCAGAGAATGGTGGAGTGCCAATGCCCTCCCTGGTTGGTTTATTTGCACCCTCATGATTCATTGTGTGCAATTTCATCATATCTGTCCCATCCTTTGTATCATGTTTGGCATCAATGGCAGCTAGCTCAGCTTTGGAAAGATGGTAGATGATGCCAGCTCCGAATGAGTCACCGACTACATTGATTGAAGTCCTCATTCGATCTCTGTTGAAATATAACATTTTGAGAGGAAAGAGTGATGGGTTAAGAAATAACAATACTGTTATAGCTTTCTCAACATAAATATACATAGTTACATAGTATTTGAGGTTGAAAAAAGACACAGGTCCATCAAGTTCAACTTTTGTGTGTCTGTGTGTGAGTTGTGCGTGCGTGTGTACGAGTCCCTGTGAGGTCTAGTATTTAAGAGTACCTGTAGCCTTGTATATTGCGGTCTCTCAGGATGGTATCTAATTTATTTTTGAATGAATCTATATACTTTGCAGATACCACTGCTTGTGGCAGAGAGTTCCAATATTTAACTGCTCTAACTGAAAAGAAGCCCCTATGCCCTTTGTGGTTAAATCTTTTCTCCACCAATTTTAGGTGGTAACATAAATATAGAAATATACAAATCATAATCTAAAATGTTTGCCAATTATCGTACTTAAATCTGACTTTATAATTGCCATATGGGATTACTTGTTATTGCACCAGAAGCCTCTGGCCTAGGGGTTAGTATTAGGGCTTTGTATAGGGGTTAGATTAGTGTTAGGATCACTTCAGGGTTTCGGTTAAGTGTTCAATATAAACTACTGTGTATTTCCCTCTCTAAAGAAAAGAAAATACGTTAGAAAATCAGTTATAAACAAAAGGACTAGTGGAATCGATCTTCCAAAATGTATAAAAGAGGTCAAACTTTATTTATCTTACTTCAAAATCTATAAAAAAAAACACCGCTCCTTTTTCCCTCTTAAATACATATGACAACGTTGTCATCACAGATATACCTTCACAGTCATGCTTCTCACACACACCCCCGACAGCTTTTTATCAGTTTTCATTACTGTTTTTCACTTAGAATCCAGAAGAACTTCAGCTTCTCATTAGGTCAGCTCATATCTCACAGCACTGCAGGATTGTAAACACTGGGACTGTTTTTTGCAAAGTCCACTTGAATTTGACACTTTGTTACACTATGTAAATTACCGCTGCCTTCCCGCTGTGCTCTGCTGGTCTGTCAATGTCTTAATCTCCATTCACACATAGGCGTTCGTGTGTCTGCGTGTTTTACGCACATCTTTACCTTTGCGGTTTGTGCGTCTGTGCATTTAGCACATTTTTACCTGTGTTAGGCGCACATAAACAAAGGCGTGCGTTTTAATTAGCAGATTGAAATGAGCAGATTGAAATGCATTGCTGTGAAGGTGTGAATGAGGAAATGTGCGTACAAAGTGCACACAGAAATGTGCAAACCATTTGTGTCGCGCGTTTGCATGCACTTCCATTGAATTCTAATGCAGCCAAACGTGCTGTATTCTGCCCAAGAGAAGCTCCTGTACCTTTTCCAGCTTGCAACAAAACACCTAGGTGTGAACAGAGCCTTACAGGGGAAAAATTATACTTGAAGATCCGCCAAAACAACTCAGTCTCTGAAGTTTCAACCTGTACGCTGCACCATTCCTTAAATCACCAATCTGTCAGCAGATTAACCACTGCCTTTCCACTGTGTTCTCCAAGGCTGTCAGTGTTTAACAGGAAAATTGTTGTACTCACAGGTCCAGCAGAATCCAAAACACAGAAGGATCATTAATTAAACCCATTGCCTATTGGCAGATTAAATGCTGCTTTCCCTCTGTGCTCTGAAAAGCTGCCAGTATTCAACAGGGGTAATATTGTACTCACGAATCGACCATAACAGGCTCAATCTTTAAAGTTGTCTTCCTCTCGATCATATTGTGCAGATCCGCCGTGCTGAAGTGTTTACATTTCGGTGGACCTCCATTTCAAACATAAATCGTCCTCAAGTATCACAGTGGAAGGGGAGAGACTGGATGACGTTACAGGCTACGTTTACGCATTTTGCTCAGCCACTCCCCCGAGCTTCGTCAGGGCGTAAAGCATTAGGAGTGGGTAGCAACTTTAAATAGTCCTCTTCCCTCCACCTCCTTTTATTAATACTTTGATGGTAAATGTGTAACCGTACAATATTTGGAGTTCTCTTAATTCTTATTTCTGTGAGTGTTCCTTTACTACAAAACTATGTACACACCTTTCACTTACCCTCAATCATTCTCACAAAACCTGGGGCATTTTTTTGCATTTTTAAGCATTCTTTAACCCCAAAATACTTGTAAACTACATTCTGTATTTAAACCTAAGGGGAACAATGTCCTCAACTTATAAATCCAA
>NW_017309212.1:36279-49522 GCF_000935625.1 Nanorana parkeri | reverse complement strand
GAGGCTGTCAATAGTCGCCCAGATGTGCTGCAGGCACCGCCAGGCAGCATATTCTGCTGTGTGAGAACCCTCTCCACTTAGCCCTGCCCCCTGGCCGCTGAGACGCGGAAGAGGGTCCTGCATGAGAGTCAGGTAAGTCTGGACCGGGAAGGGAGGGCGCAGGGAAGGTGTGGGGATGCTGGTGGTATTCTGCAGTGCTGTTTTTTATTATAATGTATTGCTGGGATTAGTAGTCCCGCATAGCTGGTAGTATTCTGCATTGCTGTATAATTATACAGCAAAGCAGAATAGCACAAACTATGCAGGACTACAAGTCTCAGCAAAGCATTATATTTTTTAAGTAGGGATGCACCAGTCAGTGCCAATACTGGGCATTTTCACGAGTACTCATACTAGTGAAAATGCCCCGATACTAAACTCAGATACTGATGTTCTGTCGAGAACGCCGACGTAGTCGAATTTGCCGACCTCAGCATCTGCGCTTGTGCACAGATCAGTATTATTGAGGGAACAGGGATTTATTCAAAGTGCTGCGCAAACTGTTGGCGCTATATAAATCCTGTATAATAATAATAATTTACAAAGCATTTAGTGTAAATTGTTAATTGTGACCGTTAATAATATGCCATCCATCATTTACTGCCATGGATGGCATATTATTAACGGTCACAATTAACAATTAAAAACTAATACTTTCTCATTACCTCATTAATCCCTTCTGTGCGCAAATGCAGATACTAGGTCGGCGTTCTGAACAGAACACCGGCACTACAATTTTTAAACTGAACTGGCTGCCTGAGGTCCCGCGCTAGCTGGGGACCTCAGCAGCCTTCCTGTTAACCACACAGTGCTATGGCGGCGGAGGGTTGGGGGGGGGGGCCTTCATAGTTTCTTGCACCGGGGCCCTGAAGGTTCTAGTTATGCCTCTGGGTTAAAGGAGAATTATGAGGTGAGTTATTTGCACTCAGCCTCATAATCTGAGCCGACCTGTGACAATGAAACTGTCACAGGTCGGCTAAGTAGATCGGGAAGTGAGCGAACACATACCGGCGCTCGCTCACTTCTCGATCTATCCCCGCAGGTGAGCCGTGACAGGGGAGTGACTGGATTCCCCCCTCCCCTGTCTGATCCTCCAGCGCTGACTGGGGGAACAAACGGGAGAGGGGCGGGTACAGCTGTCTCTGCCTCTAGATAGGCAGAGCCCGCTGTCACTCACACAGCTGGGCAGATCCAGACATAATTGTCGGGATCCGTTTCAGCTGCGGCATCTCACTGAGCTTTGGGTGACGTGAGGATGCTAGTTTGTGTCCTCCTGTTACCCTTTGGAGAACTATGGGGAAAAGCACCATGCCCATAGCTCTCCTTTAAGTGTTAGGTTTTGGTAAATTAAGTGGTGGGGTTTTAGGGGACAAATAGGTGCTAAGTGTTTAGGTAGGGAAGGGGTAAGCTAGGGTGGTTCTTTAGTTGAGAGGATGAAACAATGAGCATCTACTCTGCACACTATTTCTCACTAAGCAGGGGAACATTATCTGAAAACCACCAGCATCAGGAATTATATGTATTGCTTCTGCCCACTGAAGTTCTGGTGTTTGAAAGTTGAACTATGGGGATGAGGCTTAGACTTAGGAGGAGCAGGATTTAAAGCTGACTCCCCTTCCCACCCCAAACATTAAAAGCATGTTTGCTCCCCAAGCAGGGATGAAAACTCGTCAAGCAGAGGCAGAAGTTCAGAGCAAAGATCTCCAAGCACAAATGGGTGCCCAAACAAGCAGAGGCAGAATCCCAAATAAAGATACTACAAATGCAAAGGGAGGAAGCAGCTGCCCTAGCAAGGTTGAAGTTCCTTGAACAATCAATGGGAGAAAGTACTAACTCAGACTGTCTTATCCCAGCAGAACTGTAAGATCCAGTTGGATGCACCAGTGAATATGTGCTAAAGCATAATGTTTGAAAATATACAGAGTCATCTCCTGTAGTCCTAACAACACTGTTCTAACTCTCAACACAGAAACCTCTCAGCTCCAAATGCCTGAGCCTCTTCAAATTCTCAACACAACTGCATCTACGCAGCAAACCACATCACCTCCTGATAACAACAAGGTGGTTCGCAGTGACAAGCCACAGTTGAAGCTACAGCCAGCAGAAGTCTCAGAGACTACACCACAGCTAAATGCTCTTGCAACATCATTTTATCCTGGTAAACCTCACCCTTCTTCACCAGAGAACTTTCACACCCAAGGGGTTCCACAAGTTACTTTGGCACCAAAGAGTGAGAGATCAGACCTGTCTGACTTTGCCAGATATATAATACGCCATGAGCTCATTAACATTAGCCTCTCAAAGTTTGACGACTGTCCAGAGAACTACAGGGACTGGAGATAGACCTTCAAAACTGCTATTGCTGATCTCAACCTTATGGCCAAGCAGGAACTCGATTTGCTCAAAGTGGCTGGGCCAGAATCTGCAGTTCGTGTTAAAAGACTGAGAGCAGTACATGTTGACTACCCAGATGCAAGTTGCTGCTGCATGGGCAAGACTTGAGCAAACCTATGGTAGCTCTGAAGCCATAGAAAACACTCTATTCAAGAGACTGTGAAACGTTCCAAAAATAGGTAACAAAAATAATCGCAAGCTTTAAGAACTAAGTGACCTCCTCATGGAGCTAGTTGGCAAAGACAGACCCATGTCTGCCTGGACACCGCTCATGGTGTTAATCCAGTGGTGTCTAAACTGCCGTACGGCCTGCAAGAGATACGGGCGCAACGGGGCAAAATACAAAAAGGGACTATAACGTATCTTTTCCTTCCTTTTCATATTTTCGCAGGTTCATCAGTGATCAAGCCTGGATGAGAAATGATCCAAGCTTCAGCTTCAGTGAACCCATCTTGCCTGCTTCATCATTATCAATGTATGATAACACAACAGCTAAACACAGAGACTTTAATAGAGCAATATCAGTTAAAAGGACAGACATCTCACCTTCCATAACCTCTCCTACTGATCAGAGTGTTATGGACAATAGAGATAAAGACCCTAATCATCAGTGCCCTATTCACAAGAAGCCTCAGCCTCTTAAGAAATGTTGTGAGCTTAGGGCAAAGACTTTACAAGAGCGCAGGGAGATTCTCCAGAAATGTGGAGTATTCTATAGGTGCTGTTCTTCCTACAATCATTATGCTAAAGACGGTAAAGTTGTTATCAAGTGCACAGAATGCAGTAGCGACAAACACGTTACAGCTATGCATCCTGGTCCACATCAAGACAATTCCCAGCAGCTACCTACATCCAGCCCAGCTTCAAATCATGGCGAGGAGCAACAAAGTCATGCTCCAGCCATGGACTGTAATCTGCGGGGAGAGCCATGGGCAACCACCTGCAACAGTCACATCAAAATGTAGTGAACTACTTCACAAAAGACTTTGTAGAAAGACCCTTGCAAAAATAGTTCTGGTCAAGGTGTTTCGCCAAAGACAACTTGAAAAGGCAGTCAAAATATATGCTGTCTTAGATGATCAAAGCAGTCATTCACTTGCCACGTCAGAATTATTTGACTTATTTGGCATAAAGGGTAACGTGCTATCCTACACGTTGCACACCTGTGCTGGTACAGTGCAACTCACAGGAAGAACATCCTATGCTGAATTCATAATTTCTCCTATAAAAGGAAATTAGAGAATTGATCTTCCTCAGATCATCGAGTGCAATCAGTTGCCTAACAATAGGGAGGAAATTCCTACATCAGAGGATGCATTTGAACGTGAACCTCACCTTAAACATTTAGCTGACTGCATCCCACCAATTGACAATGATGCCAAAATTATGCTTCTCTTAGGTAAAGACATCCTGAGAGTACACAAGGTACGTCAACAGGACAATGGAATGACCCTCCTTATGCCCAAAAGTCTGATCTAGGTTGGGTACTTATTGGAATCGAACGCGAATGCAAACCTCAAGCCTTAGATGGTGTATGCTCCAATAAAATCATCGTACAGGTAAACCAAGACAGCATTAAAATACCACCCTGTAATAGTTCTGGTAAGACTATGTACCAGATTTCCATCAACAGCTCGGATGAGCAGGAATCCACTGATGCAAACATCCAGGCCAATCTACCTGATTTCTCAAGTATCACACCGGTAACTCTGCAAGCAGTAAACATCTTGGGAAACTCAGAGTCTTCTACACCAGTCATCATGGAAGATGATTCTCCTCTTCATGAAGAAGCCATAGGAATGAAGGTATGCTTTCTAAGGCTAACCTCAGATTACACAAGATTGCTTCTAATAGTGCTGCTGTTATAAAAGCCTTTCAACCTGGTGATCATGCCACAGGATTTAAGGACTTAAATCTGGGAATGGACATGCCCCCCTGTACAGAAAAGTCTGGGCTTACGGTGGGACTTATTAAAAGACACCTTTGGCTTTCAAGTCAGCTCTGCAGACAAGCCATTTACCTAACGTAGTGTTCTGTCAGTGGTGAACAGCCTATACGATCCACTGGGATTTATGGCTCCCATCACCATACAAGGTAAATCCTTACTGAGACAGCTATCAGAGACTATTAAAGATTGGGATGCTCCACTACCAACAAACAAGCATTCAAAATGGGAGTCCTAGAAGCAATCTCTACAGGGCTTAGATGGAATTCACATACCACGCTGCAAGTCAAAGAAGAGAAATTCACATATTTTCAGATGCATTTACTGAGGCCATAGCAGCTGTTGCCTACCTCAAGGTAAGAGACTCTTTTAATCAAAACCATGTAGGGTTTCTATTTGGCAAAGCTAAGTTAGCACCTAAGTCTGAACAATGGCATTATGTTCAATCAGAAATTTGTGGGACTGTGCTAGCTGTAAAAATTGCAGATTTTATACTGCGTGAGCTAGACATTCAGATAGAAGACATCATCAAGTTCTACACAGACAGCAAAGTTATTCTGGGCTACATATACAATCAGCCAAATGTCAGCAACCATGTAGTAATAATCAGACAATCCTCTAAACCTGAACAATGGCATTATGTTCCATCTGAAATTAATCCTGCAGATCATGCCACCAGGCCAGTGTCTGCAAGTATCTTTGCAAATTCTTCTTGGTTAACAGGTCCTGAATTCCTGCTGGATCATCCAGAAGATACTACAACTGATATTTTCAGTCTTCTAGAACCTGACAAAGATCCAGAGAATCGTCCTGAAGTCAATATCCTTGTCACCAGATCTGAACAAAGACCTGTCTTGAGCTGCCAACGCTTTGAACGTTTCTCCAAGTGGATAAGACTGGAACACATTACTGCAAGGTTAGTCCATATTCCACACTGCTATCCCACTAAGCCCTACGATGCTCACTGTCAAGGTTGGCACATACAGTATGTCAAAACCCTCTTTCTGCAAAGGACATTGCTTAATGTGAGCTGATCCTACTACACAATGCAGAACAGAACATCTCTAGCACAGGAATGAGATGTATCCGTGTGAAGCAAAACATTCCAAAAAATAATGCAACTGCCAAGCTGAATCCATTCATCAACAGTGAGGAGTGATGTGACTATGGATCCATAGTTCACACACCCATCCTTACTCCAGTGACTCTTCTCACCCAGAAGGTGGAGTGTCTGTATGTCCAGAGTCTGTCTCAGTTCTTTTGTGTGTCCTGTTCCCTAACCCTCTCTTCCCAGAATTTATTGGCCTGAATACATTCTATTAACTGTTCAAAAGTGACTGGTACTAATCTATTCACATGCTAACTACAAGTCAAGAATCCACATCTGAATAGAAATGTTATCCCTTGTGACCTCTGGTGAACCCTAATCTGACTCCAGTGGGTAAGGGGGTGCTACATTTTTGGCGCCCAGTGGGGGCTCGGGAGATTGTCCTGCAGTTATCTCTTGCAACTGTCTGCAAACACTGAAATTTATGTTCCATGGGGACTGTATACTGATCACCTAGAGAAGTATTAGACACTGTTACCATCTTGTGGTATTACCAGCATGTGAAAGAACCTGTGTTTTTTTTTTTTTTATTAGCTTCCAACCTTTGTCACTTTTGCTGGCAGCTAAAGGGTTAAAAACAGGCTTCAGGCATATGCAGTGAGAGCCCTTTGCGGAAGACGTCTGGTGCCTGCTTGTCTGAAATGCTGGATCCAATTCCGACCTTAAGGTAGTCTGGTCTTATGGTAAGGAGTAGTTGTTGGGTTGCCCTGTAGAAACTGCTATGGACTGGCTGCATGTGTACAACCCTGGCATATGTCTGTGAAGGTTCTCATTCATGCAGGTCATGGTATATCTGTAAAAAATAAGTCAAGGCAACAGGACTTGCTGTATTTTTCTTGCAGATATTTCACTGGACATCCAACCAGCTTTCTCAATTCAGAATGACTTATACAAAACATTCTGTGGGAAAACAGCATTGTATGTGGCAGACAATAGATGTCCAGGCAATGTCGGTAAAAAAAATACAGCAGCTACACCAGCGTATGGCACAGCATAGAAAAGCCAAACCCTCTGGTCAGGATTCAGCAGTATACCTATATCTAAAGGAAAAAGGTCACTCCTTTGAAGACAGTCACATCCTAGACAGGGAGGAGGACTGGTTTAAATGAGGTGTAAAGAAGGCCATTTATGTAAAAATGGAGAAGCCAAGCTTGAATAGAGGTGGGGGGTGAGACATCTATTGTCTGCCAGATTATGTGGATTGGAGCGAAATTCACCATATTTATTCCCAGATAATTTTTTGTACAAGTCATTCTGAATTGAGAAAAATGGTCGGATGTCCAGTGAAACGTCTTCAAGAAAAATACAGCAAGTCCAGTTGCCTTGACTTATTTCTTACAGATATAACCCTGGCATAGGTGCCCATAATGTGGGGTTTTCCTGATGGGGGTGCTTCCTGCCATCACGGTTGTTATGGGTGGACCGGACTTTGACAGTGGATAAGTTATCCCCATTACTG
The DNA here is from genome assembly GCF_000935625.1 of Nanorana parkeri. Lineage (NCBI taxonomy): Eukaryota > Metazoa > Chordata > Amphibia > Anura > Dicroglossidae > Nanorana > Nanorana parkeri. The sequence continues at coordinate 42,577 of NW_017309212.1, read as the reverse complement.
CCATTGACCCTTCTGCCAAAAAAGTACCCTGCTGATGATTGCTTCCACAGGCTGAGCCAGACTAGGGCCTTCCACAGTCATGTTTGAAGCCTGGGAGCCAAAAGCAGAGAGCCATCTTGCCCCTGAGAAACTGTTACCTGGTTTTAAGGAGATACTTGGGCCACAGGGAGTGGGTGGTGTGACAGAAGTTCTGTGAGTCAGGCAGACATCACTATGCCTATGGAGGAGCTCTGTAAGTCTAATTTTGAATACCCTTTGTGTTCTGAGAGAGGAGGCACTACAGAGATCCTGTAATCTGAGAGGTTGTGGGCCAACAGGGAAGAGAAGTCAGAGGACTGGTGGAAAGGAGAGGTCCCTACATCTGTGGATCAAACCCTGAGTCTGTCCAGTTGCAGTTTATTCCTATTTTTAAATAGTTATAAAAAGACAACCACTATGTGGTATTGATAGCTATACAATGTCCTCTTAATTGGTACATAACTTAGAGGCATATACAAAAAATGACCACCTTTTAAAGGGAAAAGGGTGGTGGAAGAAGTTATGGATCAACCAATCATATTTAATTCCGCCTAATGGCTCACTTTATTAAAGACAGTATCAAAGTTTATATACAAAAAAGTGAGCACAACACAAAAACCGTCCTAAAAATTGGCAACGTTGTCAATCACCTCATACTTATAAAAAACCCTAGAGCAGCCCCCCTCCACTTCACTCATTCTCGCATAAATGGACTAGTGGCCAACATGACTCCCCAATATCACTCCTAGGAATCTCATTGGAATTATTTCTGCTTGATACAACAGTATAAGCTAGTCCTGTGATATGTTCCCAGTGATTACGCCAAAAATTTAAAAAAGAACAAAAAAGGAAAAAAAAATGAAAAACAAACACAGTTCTCTTCTGTTCATTATTAAGTTTATGCTTATTTTCTTACATCGAGCAATATAAGTTTTTCCCTTTGTGTTCAGAAATATAACATATCTAGTTGCCGCTAGATCGGTGGAAAAAATTGCAACAGTCAGCTGAATCAATGTTGCGGATCCTTTAGGATTAAAGAGATCAATTGACAAATCTGTTAAATAATATAATTACTTTCAATGATTTGATTGTATTATTTACTCCGTTTACCTGGTCCAGTATACCACACAAAAGTCCAATTCTGACTGCCTATATCTTATTCTATCACAAGGACAGCTGAATCAATGTTGCATTTTTTTTAAAGAGTTGAGAAATCAATTAACGAGTCTGGTGGATGACCTTTGCACTGTGCGTCACAACGCTGACCTCTGCACTGTGAGTTACACCACTGACCTCTGTACTGTGCATCACACTGCTGACCTCGGTACTGTGCGTCACACTGCTGACCTCTGCAATGTGCGTCACACCACTGACCTCTGTACTGTGCGTCACAACGCTGACCTCTGCACTGTGCGTTACACCACTGACCTTTGTACTATGTGTCACACTGCTGTGCATCACACCGTTGACCTCTGTACTGTGTGTTACACCAATGACCTTTGTATTGTGCATCACACCACTGAACTCTGTACTCTGCGTCACACCACTGATCTCTGTACTGTGCATTACACCACTGACCACTGTACTCTGCATTATTACTGAGCTCTGCACTCTGAATCACACCGCTGACGTATGTACTGTGAGTCACACCGCTGACCTCTGCACTGTGTTAATTCTGACCTCTGCACTGTGCGTCACACCGCTGACCTCTCCAATGTGTATAACGCCGCTAACCTCTGCACTGTGCCTTACACCGGTGATATCTGTACTGTACGTTACACCACTGACCTCTGCACTGTGTTATTACTGACCTCTGCAATGTGTGTCACTCTGCTGACCACTGCACTCTGTGTTATTACTGACCTCTGTAGTGTGCGTCACACAACTGACCTCTGTACTGTGTGTCACACTGCTGACCTCTGTACTGTGCGTTCATACTGACCTCTGTACTCTGCATCACACCGCTGATCTATGTACTATGCATTACACCACTGACCACTGTACTGCTTTATTACTGACCTCTGCACTCTGTGTCACACCGCTAACCTCTGTACTGTGCGTCATTCTACTGACCTCTGTACTGTGCGTCACATCGTTGACTTCTGCAATGTGCATCACACTGCTGACTTCTGTACTGTGCATTACACTGCTGACCTAGGTACCGTGCTTACACTGCTGACCTCTGTATCTGTTTTACATTGCTGACCTCTGCCTCACACCCTGAACTCTGTACTGTGTGTTACACTGCTGACTGCTGCACTGTGCATGCATCACACCCCTGACCTCTGCACTCTGTGTTATACTGCTGACCTCTGTACTGTGTGTCATACCCTGACCTCTGTATTGTGTGCCACACACCTGACCTCTGCACTGTGCATTACATACTGACCTCCGACCTCTATGTTACACTGGTTTAGGATTTGTAGTCCTTTATAGGTGTTGGTATTATTCTGCATTACTGTATAATGTATTGCTGGGTTACAGTGGTGGAATTACTAGGGTTGCACCGGTCACAGCCACTGCGGGCAGATAAATACATAGCTCGGGTAGCCTGTGACGGGTAGGGGCAGGCCGGCGCAGCCTCACCTGCCATTGACCTCATTGGGCATCCCTGGTGTGCACTAGTTGCCTGAGAGTGAATGGAGTGTGATTGCTGTAAGCAAAAAGATCTCAGCATGTACAGAGCTGTTACTAAATGCTGTTCCTCATTTAGTGACAGCTCTAATTTGCTGTGCAGGGCTTCTGATGGCCCTGAGTGACAGTTGATCCCACTGTATGCTGGGATTAGCTGTCACTAATAGCCACAGATAAGGTAGTGAGAATGACTACATGCCATAATCCCTACCTGATCTGAGTACTAAACCAATGTTAAAACACAATGGCATGCCAAGACGCCTTCTCTCCCTTGTTTTAACCCCCTCATGACATACAGAGTACTCCTTTATCACTGAGGGGGTTATTCACTAAGCTGCCAAAGGGGGTCCAAGTCGCTGCACCATGGGCCTCTGGGTTGTTCTTGCCCCCTGGGTCAAAAGTTGCCAGTCAGCCACTGCCAAGCTCACTCCCGAGATGGACTACAATTTTACGTTTAGTTTGCTAATTTGTTTACTAATTTGTATTTACATTTTTGTTAATGCTTGAGGTACTTGAATGCATTTTAAGATTTAACTCCTGAGTTTAGTGTCACTTTAATGCGCATACACTGCAGAATAATCACTGTTGGGTTAATGCTCATATTCTGCTGGTGAAAAACTGGCCTTTCTTTTCTGGGACTTCCATTTTACTCAGCTAAAACTCTCATGAAAAAGGAATTGCTAAAACTATATTATGTAATTTTCCCAGAGATAGCATTTAAAAGCAGTTTACTTACAGTAGCCAGTCCACTGCAATGAGCAGACTAATGTCTTGAGTTGGAAGGCCCACAGCTGTTAAGATGAGGAGCATAGTGACAAGTCCAGCACTTGGAATACTGGCTGCCCCCACACTTGCTAACGTAGCGGTAAGACTACAAAGCAAAAAAGAAACAACACTAAATATAACGGTACAAGATGCTAACAATTTGTTATGTTTTTGCCAAACCAATTCAGTTTACCTGACTGTTGCTATCTGACCAGCATCTAAGGACACCCCATTCATCTGCGCAATAAAAATGGCCGCCACTGCCTCATAGAGGGCTGTGCCATCCATGTTAATGGTGGCTCCAATAGGAAGAACAAAGCGGGTTACTCGCTTGTCGATCTTCAGATTCTCTTCCAAGCAGCGGAAAGTTACAGGAAGTGTGCCGGCACTGAAATATAAAATACTCTACTAAGAAGAGTATTAACAGTCAGAGGAGGACTTTTGTGAATAATTATATTGGTTTGTATTGTTTTCACACATAGATTGGATGAATACAACCATATGTCATACATATATGTATATATGTATGACGACCATAATTAAAAGTTTATCCACACACAATGCTTTTTAAAAAACGGTAATCTTGTTGTTCTTTAGAACTTTATAATTGCATTATTGTATGTTCACAATACAAGTATAACATTATAATTACTAGGATAACTGCTGAAAGTAAAAGAATGAATGCCAACATACAATATTCCGTATTAAAGCTGAACTCCATGCAAACAGCTTAAAACACAGTGGACATACATATACACAAACTGTTACCAGTCACTCGTAATCCAATAAGCATTAAGATAGCACTATAAGTCACTAGCACACTATCACTAGCACTCTAAGTCATATTATCAGACTTTAAAAAACATACATAATGGTCACAAAGTACTATAAATAATATAAATTAATGTACATTGATGTTATGGCTGCCTTATGGAAACGTCCCTGTGTGGGCACTGAACACGTGTACATTGGGGCTATCATGCTTATTTACTGATATGTTAACAGGGGCGGACTGACAACATATGGGGCCCCCGGGCAATACAAGATTATGGGGCCCCCTTGTGCTCCGCCCAAATACAAGCCCCGTCAGCATAAACGAGCAGTGGCCATATCAACCTCCAGCGTGTTCTGTGCATGCGCACTGCCATTTTGGATATCTTGGTATACATCGAGATGGCAGCGGCCACATGTTCAGGTTCCGCCATCTTGGTGTATACCAAGATATACTCCAAAATGGCGGCACGCATGCACAGAACACGCTGGCGGCCGATACGGCTGCTGCTCGATCTGCAGTTTCTTTGTGCGGTTTTGGATTCATTGCCTCCGAATCTTAAACAGCATTAAAATTTGTTTCCTTTGAGGAAACAAATAAAAATGTTTTTCATTTTCATTTGTTTTGTCTGAAACTAATGTTTTTGCCATGCACGTCTATTACAAGCCACACCAAACAATATAATCTGACTAATATACAGCAGATATTATGGAGTGGATATCAACTTTGTGGGCACTAGAAGATGGGGGTTAAATGCTAATGGGGCAACTGAAGACCAAATCCCCTTGACAACTAGTGATTACCTGGGCTATACCAGCGGCTCCTTAGGGGGTGAGCGCTACAATAATATGACATATTGGAGCGATGGCAACTTCTCATGATGGTTTGTTTGATAACACTGTCTAATTGTGTCTGTTAATAGGCGACACCACTGTGTCTGAAAATAAGGATCCATCATCATTAATTGTCACGAATTAGGAATGGGCAGGAATATGGGTCTCTGAAGATGCAGGGACAGTGTGACCGCACAACAAACGCAGGTGTGCCAGAGTCACAGGATCTAAGGAGCCACCTGGTCTTCCACAGAGCCACTGATGGGTGTGGATGTTGAGCTGCGGGGCAGCTCCCAGGTTGCGGCTCTCTGACACACCCGTGCAGGCACAGAGCCAGCGGGTACTCAGGGACCGTAGCACACAGGACAAGACTTTCTGTATACAGAAAGCAGGCACTAGAGGAAGACGCAGGGAACATGCGTGACGCAGGGAGCAGGGAACAGAAGGGAACACAGCACAGGTGTACCCACAGAGACAAGAGATACACAGGAACAGCAGAGGGGAAAGCACAAGAGAAAGGAGGGAGGTGCACAATAGTGCAGAGCACACTAACCACGGGAAGCAGGAGCAGGAGGCAACAACAAACAGAGCAGGGAGCAATGCTGTGGAGTGAACACACAGCCACAGCAAACAAAGAGATACACAGACAGAAAACAGAGGGAATGAAAGAGCGCAGCAGGAAGGGAACACTGAAACCAACAAGAGCAAACAAAGATACAAAACGCAAAGTATACTCAAGCGGCAATGCCACAGAAAACAGAGAGGTCTGGCTACTAGCGTGGAGACACATTGCTCTAACGCTAAAGCACAGGTGCACAAGCCTTTTAACACCTAGGTTCAGGGCGGACTGACAGGAAACCGAGCAGCTTGGACTGGAGGAAAAACCCGGCGCCGGATCAAAGTACAAGGAACTGTGACATTATTAAGTGTACTGTATATGGACAATGTGACTTCACACAGCTAGAATATTCTTTCACAGGCTGTCATGCCCAATGGGTATATATAGTGGGTTCCTGGCCCTACACTCTCATCCTACCCTTAGCACTCCATAGATGAAGGAAAATATTAGAGATCTGTGCTTCTCTTCTTCTCATCACGTTGCTTACATAATCCTGCTTTCTGGACTGTGTATTGGTGGCCCTGCTCTGTGCTGTGTGCAATTGAGAGAAGCTGGATTCAGAGGGCGTCCCAAATAGCAGTGGTGCAAATAGCAGTGGTGCTTGTGCTCTGGATGACTGAGCAAATGATGTATTAATATGTCCTACATAAATAATAA